>NC_135536.1:3490024-3666289 GCF_045843805.1 Urocitellus parryii
TGAAAACAACCTCTCCCATCTGCTAGGAGAGTAGCTAGTTCCCAACCCACTTCTGCAGCAGGAGCCAGCCTGCTACCACCTGATACAGACCCCCCTCCTCACCACACACACACACCAAATACACAAAGAAGAAGATGAATTGAGGGCTGCTGAAACCCAGCAGGCCCTGGAGACCTGACTCCTTCAGGCAGAATCTAGGTTCTACCTTCTCACTGTGGGATCTGGGGTGGGGATTCTGCCATCAGTAAGCTTCAGGCTCCTCAACTGTAAAATGGTAAAATCATCAGCACCTCCTTCATTTGGTCTTTGTGGATGATACATGCAAGGACTTAGCACAGTGCCTGCAGAGCCAGGACCCCCATTAAGTCTGAGCTGCCATTCTTGTGTTATTGACAGGGCACAGTACACTTTCCTGCTGCTGCCCTCCCAGATCTGGCCTGTCAGTATACCTAAGATAGGTGAGGCGGAAGCCAGGTTTCTCATGCTGGGCTGGGGTGCAGTTCAGTGATGGAGAACCTGCCCAGCAGGCACGGAGGAGGCCTGGGTTCAATCCCCAGCACGGCCCAAAAGAGAGAGACAGAAAGGTTGCCCCCACCTCCCCCAGCACATTCTTCTGCATGAATCCTGGCCAGACTAGGAATAAACAAGAAGGCAATGGTACTTCAGCCCAAGGACAGACTTGGCTTTTGGGTCAATGGTTCTGGATTTTCCATGAGAATAATGCCTTCCTTCCTTCCTTCCTTCCTCCCTCCCTCCCTCCCTCCTTCCTTCCCCCCCCCCTCTCTTTTCCCCACCTTGGTACTGGGGATTGAACTCAGGGGCACTCAACCACTGAGCCACATCCCAGCCCTATTTTGTATTTTATTTAGAGACAGGTTCTCAATGAGTTGCTTAGTGTCTCACTTTGAACTCATGATCCTCCTGCCTCAGCCTCCCGAGCCTCTGAGATTGCAGGTGTGGCCACCGTACCTGGCTCCCAGCCCTTTTCTATATATATTTTAGTGACAGGGTCTCGCTAAATTGTTTAAGTCCTCGCTAAGTTGCTAAGGCTGACTTTGAATTCACAATCCTTATGCTTCAGCCTCCCAAGCCTCTGGGATTACAGGTATTTGCCACTGGGCCTGACAAGAGCATAATGTCTTGACGGTAGACATCTACTTAAAAAACAGCATGAAATGTTATTAAGGCCTGATATCAAAACCTAGAGAAAATGTCAAAGCTTATTTTGAGCACTAGACTTTTTGGCCAAAAAGAAAATGGCAGTATTGGTAGATAAAGGGAACTGAGGTAATCTGGCACAAAAAAATGCCTGGTTAGGGGCAACAGGCCAGGAAACAGGTGAGAGAGGCAGGGACAGGGTGCCATGCTAGGCAGGTTCCTTCAGAGAAATGGGGCTGTCATGCTGTGGTGAAGAGAGACCAGGAACGTAAGCTGGGGGGCAACTGTCATACCTGTATTGGGTGGAAAGTCTGCTTGTGGTGCATAAAATGGACTTAAAGGGAAACACTTACAGGCTAAATTCTGGGTGTCTTAGTCCTATCCACTCCCATACGCTGTGTGTATATGTGTGTGTGTGTGTGTGTGTGTGTGTGTGTGTGTGTGTATGTGTGTGTGAATAAAGTTTTACTGGGACACAGTACTTCATTTAACAGCAGCATGGAATATTTCCGGCGGATATCCCATAGAGCCCACAAAAGGTAAACTATTCACTGTCTAGTCTTTACAGAAAAAGTGTCCTTGCCTCTGATTTAAAGCTTGGATGTTGGGCAAAAAAACTAGGAAATTACTCCAACAGGCAAAGAATTAACAAGGACCTGAACTTCAGCAATGTTTCAAGGGCAGAAAGCAGCAAAAATGTTGAGAAATGCTCCAAAGGTGAACCTGGAAACCAGAGGAAGGGCAAGGAACAGCTTCTCTTCCTTTCGCTTTCCCACTTATGAACTGACTCAAGAATCCAGGAGGAAGAGCTGGAGTTGGGAGGGGGTTGCAGAGGCCCTGGGAACTCAGGCTGGAAGTCCCCTGAGAGGGCGCCACAGTACTCCAAGAGAGAAGAGGGAGCAATGGTCTGGAAGGGAACTCCCAGTGGTAAGAGGCAACAAAGGGAAAGAAGCCCTTGGGGGCAACAGAAGGGAGGAGATGACCCTGAGGCTGCAGAGGTGGGTAGGAGGCCTACCATGGATTCTCCTGCTGCCCTCCACACCCAGCTTTCCATCAGCTCATACCATCACCACATCAGCCAGAAGCACGGATGTACTGACCTGATCCAGGGCACAGGCCCAAGCCTTTGGCCTTCAGTCTTGAATGAATGAACTCCTCCTTTTCCTAAAAGAAGACACCGTCAGAATCCCCTCCGTCTCCACTTCTCTCAGGCCACAGCACATTCTGAAGCAGTCTGACGTGGGTTTGCTGAGGAATGGCTCACCTCAAGCCTGTTTTAAACCACCTGAATTTGGTTGAAAGTTTCATGCTTGAAACAGGATTTTAAAACTAGATGTTCAATAAACTCTGGGAAGCAGCTTGTTTATAAATCCAAAGAACATGATGAATAGATTCCATTTGACTTCGTCCATCCAAATGGATAAACGAAGTACAGATGTTTTCCTTCTCAATTAGAATATTTATACTTTTTTCTCATATAGTTTACTTCTGAGTAAGCAGTTAAGAATTTTGAAATCTCATTGGGTGTGGTGGCCCACACTTATAATCCCAGTTACTTCAGAAGCTGAGGCAGGAAGATGATAAGTTCAAGTCCAGTCTCAGCAACTTAGGGAGACCCTGTCTCAGAAAATAAAATAAAATAAAAAGGGCTAGAGATATGGCTCAGAGGTAGAGCACCCCTGGATTCAATCCCTAGTACTGCAAAAAGAAAAAAAAGAAATATCAGGAATAATGATAATATGTCACAGACACTAAATTTTTATAAACATGAACACACAGGTAAGACAGGTACTTCTGGTTCTGGCTTTACTGCTAACTTTCCTTCCTCAATCTTGAGATCTGTGATCTATGAATGGCCAGTGCTTCTCATGTACAGCTACAAGTTAAAAGGTCTACCCAGGGTGGAGTATCACCTAGTGTGTATGAGGCCTGGATTTGACCCCCGGCATTGTAAAAAGTAAAATTTAAAATAAAAAGGTCTACACACACACACACACACACACACACACACACAGTAAATGGGAGGGGGCAGGACTAAGACACACTAAACAGACATGAAAGAATCAGCACCCTCCAGTGGCCTCCTGTATCATCTCTATTCTCATTTGAAACCTGTACTTACCTTACTAAAAGTCAAATTCTGGTTTGCCCAGAATTGCTGATTCCATTCCTGCGTTTCTTGTCTTAATTCTCTAAGCTTTTGTTCCAACGGTGATTCGTTTTCAGGGACGTAAAAGTGAACAGGTCGAAGGTTTGAATATTTATCTGGGGGTCCTATCCAGTCATGGCAAGATTTTCTTGGAGGGCAGAATCTTGACACCTTGAAAGAATGCATGGCATTACACACAATCAGACAAACCCAAGACATGATGAAATCAGCAACCCATATTTACTAAACTCCCTCCCTGGTTTTCTTGTTTTAAAACCACAGTATGCCCAGAGAATTTCCAAATTTATTTATTTATTTACATACTAAGAATTGAACCCAGGGGTGCTTTACCACTGAGCTACATCCCCAGTCCTTTTTATTTTTTATTTTGAGACAAGGTCTTTCTAACTTGTCTAGGCTGGCCTTGAAATTGAGATCTTCCTGCCTCAGCCTCTGGAATAGTTTAGACTATGGACGTGCGTGATCAACCTGATGGAAGTTAAATAACTAAAATGAATAATAACATCATTACACCATGTTCAGCATATGGTGCTGGAATAATTCTGCTTCCGGTGCAAAAAAGGAAGAGGGAGAAGTGGAGGAATGGGAAGAGAAGAATCTTATACAACCTGTACCTTGCCCCATATACAAAAATTAACTCAAGTCCCAGGCATGGTGGTGCACACCTATAATCTCAGCAATTTGGGCTACTAAAGCAGTAGGACTGCAAGTTCAAGGTCAGCCTCAGCAACTTAATGAGACCCTGTCTCAAAATATAATTTAAAAATGACTGGGGATGTAGCTCAGAGGCAGAATACTCCCAAGTTCAGTCTCCAGTACCACAAAAAAAGAAAGAGGACTGAGACTGTAGCTCAGTGGGAAAGTGCTTGTTTCGCATGTATGAGGCACTAAGTTCAATCCTCAGCACCACTGTGTGTTCATCTACAACTAAGTAAATATTAAAAAAATATATAAAAAAAAGAAAGAAAAAAGTTAACTCATAGACTTAGATGTAAAATCTAAAATTATAAGAGCTTCTAAAAGAAATCATAGGAAAAAAATTTTGCAATCTTAGATTAGGCAAAGACTTCTTAGATATACCAAAAACACAATCCATAAAACAAAAATTGGACTTCATTATATTAAGACATTTTGTTTTTCTGGGGTTGGGGTTGTGGCTCAGTGGTAGAGTGCTCGCATAGCATGTGTGAGGCATTGGGTTCAGGCCTCAGTACCACATATAGATACATAAATAATGTTATTGTGTCCATCTACAACTACAAATTTTTTTAAAAAGATATTTTGCATTTCTAAAAACACTGTGTAGAAAATGAGAAGATAAGCCATAAACTGGATGAAAACATATGCACATCTGAAATAGGGATTGTCCCCAGAATACCTAAATATCTCTCAAAACTCAGTAAGAAAAAAAGAATCCAGGCTGGGGTTGTGACAGAGCACTCGCCTAGCACATGAGAGGCACTGGGTTTTATCCTCAGCACCACATAAAAATAAGTAAATAAAATAAAGGCATTGTGTCCAACTACAAAAAAAGAATATTAAAAAAAAATGAAAAAAAGAACCCAACTTTAAAGTGGGCAAAATATTTGAGTAAAGGTGGGCTTGGTGGTACACACCTATAATTCCAGCTACTCAGGAGGTGAGGCAGGGGCATCACAAATTTGAGGCCAGCCTGGGCAACTGAGTGAGACCCTCTCTCAAAATAAAAATGGTGGGGGCTATGCTATAGCTCAGAGGTAGAACACTCCTGGATCCAATCCCTAGTACTGAAAAAAAAAAAGTTTTTTTGAACAATTATTTCACCAAAGAAGATATGGAGGTGACAAACACATACAAATAAGCTCAGGGCTGGGGATGTGGCTCAAGCCGCAGCGCGCTCGCCTGGCATGCATGCGGCCCGGGTTCGATCCTCAGCACCACATACAAAGATGTTGTGTCCGCCGAAAACTAAAAAATAAATATTAAAAATTCTCTCTCTCTCAAAAAAAGAAATAAGCTCAATATCATTACTCATTAAGGAAATACAGACCAAAACCAAAATGCCATACCCTGTATCTATCAGAATAGTTAAAACAAAACAACTGTGATACCAGTATCATCAAGGACTAGAAACAATTCAGCTCCCATCCCATGCTATTCGGTACGCAAAATGACAACCCCTTTTGAAACAAGGCCAGCACAAAGACAGACATACATAACATGCAACCCCATACTCCACTTCCAGGTGTTCACCCAAGGAATGGATACACACATGTTCATACAAAACCTTCATGCAACTGTTGGAAGAGGCTGTGTTTATAACGACCAGAATCTGGAAACAGCATAAACACCCTTCCCCTAGTGAAGAGAAAAGCCAGTACAGTGGGTCCACACAGGAGCCACCACTCAACATGCCACAGGATGAATCGCAAACACAGCATACTAACCGAAGAAGCCACTCTACTATCCTGTTGATGTTGTTTTGGAACAGACAGGTGCTGGTGGCAGGAGAGGAGGGGCAACAAGGAGTGTGGGTGATGACAACCTTCTGCATCTTGACACAAATGCATGCCACTGGTCTCCAACAATGTGACTTCCACCTCCAACAGAGCACTCCGAGCCCTTCCTCCATGAACAACTAAACTCTACTCAGCAACAAGAGTGACCCACTGGGGCATACAACAGGGATGTACTGCACAACACAGACACACATTGTGTGATTCCACTTGTACAACATTAGGAATTTTCTGTGAAGATAACTGAATAAATCAAAACTTTTTTCAAAAGTCAGTGAACCATACACTAAAAATGAGTGTATTCATTTTATTATATATAATCAGACCTCAATAAAGTTTAAAAAAAAAGTTGAGGAGTGGGTACTGGGGATTAAACCCAGAGGGGCTTAAACACTGAACCACATCCCAGCCCTATTTGTATTTGAGACAGGGTATCACTAAGTTGTTTAGGGCCTCCTCTAGGTTGCTGAGTCTTGAACTTGAGATCCTCCTGCCTCAGCCTCCCCAGTCGCTGGGAATACAGGCATGTGCCACTGTGCCCGTCTATAAAGTAAATTTTTTAAATGGGAAAATTTAGCTGGGCATGGTATGCACCTGTAACCCCAGTGCCTCCTAAGGATGAAGTAAGAGAATATCAAGTTCAAGGCCAACCTGGATGATATGGCAAGACCTTACCTCAAAATAAAAAGGGCTGGGGGTATGGCTCAGTGGCAGACCACCCCTGGGTTCATTCCTCAGTAACAAACAAAACAATTATATTTTCAACCCAGCTACGCACCATATTCTATTGCTGGGACTAACAATGCGCTGCAGGACACAGCCCCACCCGCACCCCAACAGCGGACCCTACCGACAGCTCACCCTACTGACAGCTCCCCGTGCACACAGCGCCCCCTGCCGAAGGATCCCCGTGCCCACAGCAACGACACCTTGGAGAGGCTGAAAAAGAGTTTACCCACAGAAAGGAATTCACAGAGGGGGCCAGAATAATAACACTAGCCCGCATAAGAGGATTGAACAGTAAAATATTAGAGGCTCCAGCTGGGACACAAGCAAGAAGGATCTGACTATGTCTCTCTATATGGGGAAGTTGTAGTGCAAGATTAAAACAGATGCAGTCACTGGACAATCAAGAGGATTTGGATTTGTCCTTTTCAAATGCTAATGTTGATAAGGTCTTGGAATTAAAATCTGGAGAGCAAATTGATAGTCCTCAAAAGGACAAAGCTTTAAAAGGAAACAAACGCCCTAGCAGGCTTTTGTGGATCCAGACACTTCTGAAGAACAAAAAGAATATTTTGGAGCCTTTGGAGAGACTGAAAACATTGAACTTCCTGTGGATATAAGAACAAATGGAAAAGAGGATTTTGCTTTGACACATTTACAGATGAAGACCAGAAAAGAAAATGTGTGAAAGCAGATATCAAACTGGTTGTGGGAACTGTGAAATTAAGTTGAGTTCCACAAACTACTTCATTAATTTTATTTTATTTTTTTTAGAATTTATTTATTTATTTATTTATTTTAGTTCTCGGCGGACACATCATCTTTGTTTGTATGTGGTGCTGAGGATGGAACCCGGGGGGCATGCATGCCAGGCGAGCGCGCTACCGCTTGAGCCACATCCCCAGCCCCTACTTCATTAATTTTAAAACTGGGATGCAGCTCAATGGGTTTGATCCCCAGCATTGAAAAAAAAAAAAAGTTTCTGGAATCAAAAAATATATTTTAAAAAAAGGCTTCTGGACTTCCCCAAAGCCTCTGCAGTTATAGTATGTAGATACTGGCAGAGACAGGAGTCCCAACAGACAGGCAAGCCAGCACCCCACTATGTGCTGTCACCAAGTGCCCTCCCCTCCAGAGGACTGTTCCCCCATCTTCCCACTACTTCCCTCTCCTCCTCCTCCTGTCAGGAAGGGCCTTTCCAGGCTGCCTGCGGTAACAAAGCAAGCAGTGCTTTGTCACATCTGTCTACTGCTTCTTACTTTTCCAGTCAGTCTCCATTTTTTTCCATTGTACTTTGAGAGATTTTGACTTCAAGCATGGCAGGCTCTTTCTCCATTTTTCCCCATAAATAAATACATCTCTTTGTTCACCAGGCAGCTGCTATTAGGGAGGCAAGAGGCTTTTGTAAAAGGCTGACTCCCTGGTAGCAAAGATAATGACTGTAATTTACAGCTGGCACAGTATAAGCCACAATGCCAGGTCTTGGAACTTGGGCAGGAGGGCTGTGTGTGGGCAGGACAGGCTCCCTGTGGGTGGGCCCCTGGGAGGCATGCTAGAACCTGACCTTCAGGGACAGGCAGCCTTACAATCCTGCCCCTTTGGGGGAGGCGGAACCTACATGTCCTCGCCTGTCAAGCTGAATTTCATCCCTGGGAGGGAGGGGAAACTAAGCTTCCAGTTGTTGGAATCATTTTTTTAAAAAATATTTATTTTTTAGTTGTAGTTGGACACAATACCTTTATTTTATTTATTTATTTTTATGTGGTGCTAAGGATTGAACTCAGGGCCTTGCACATGCTAGGTAAGCACTCTCCCGCTGAGCCACAACCCCAGCCCATGTTGGAATCATTTTGATTTTTTACCAGTGACCTGCTGGGCTGGACAACCCCAAGACATTGCCCTCCCACCCACACACACTGGGTATGGGCTTCCCCAGACCCACCTCTGTGCCCCAGCCTGGCTCTCCACCAAGGAGCACTCCCACCCAGGGATCTCTCCCTCTACCAGCCAGGGTTCGGAGCAGGAGGTAGTGAGTTTTCAGAGAGGAAGAAATGACTCAGGACCAGCAGGTACCCTGGCTTACATGACAATAAAGAAAGTGCCAGAAAATAGCAAAGAGGGAAGTTTAGAAAAAGCATATTCTTGTAGGCCATCTAGGGAGTGAGAGGCGCATTTTGAGGGTTACCAGATTTTCTTTTACGTGAAACTTGGTTGGGGTGGGGGGTACAGTATGGAATGGCACATAGGGATGTTATCTAAGTCTGATCTCACAATGGTTTATGGTCATTCTCAGGATCCTTAAGCTGATGTGGTCTTCACTATCTGATGAGTAGATAACACAGGAAAACTCCCTAAATTACGATTTCTTAAACTATCATCTCTTGCCGGGCACTGTGATGCACACCTGTAATCCCAGCAGCTAGGGAGGCTGAGGGAGAAGGATCACAAGTTCAAAGCCAGCCTCAGCAAAAGCAAGGCTGCTAAGCCTTCAGTGAGACCCTGTCTTTAAATAAAATACAAAATAGGGCTGAGGATGTGGCTCAGTGGTTGAGTGCCCTTTGATTCAATCCATGGTACCCCTTCCCCAAAAACATGTCATCTCTTTTTGCTTAATCTATTTATTGAAAGGTTGATTAACAGTACACAGGTAAATTTACAGATTTCTCAGGAACTTGGGAGAAACAGGTCTGGAAAAGCATGTGGAACTCCTGAATTAAAATCATATTACCTTCTTCTTCCTTTATGTCTCCCATCTGTTTATTTCCTCTACCCTACCTCACTTCTTGCCCTATCATTCCAGACTCCTCTGAGACAGAAACTCAAAGCTTTTCCCTCAGTGGGGGTGATGGTCCTCAGTTCCCTATTCTAGGGAAAAAAATCAGCAAACCAAATTTAGCAATTCATAATTGCAAAGGAAAGCCACCTAGGCCAGAGGAACACCTCCCTTCTTCATGGCAACGACCCTATACAACAGGAGCATGTCCTCTCTGGTGATACTCTGTTCACTGTTTTTATTACCTTTAAGGACCTACTCAACAGTCTCTTTCCCACCCGCTCTGGATCCAAGTCCTAGTTAAAGGCCCACACCCCAGAGCTGTTCAATGACTTCATTCCATCAATTCCTGTGGGCTTGCCCAAATCCCACTCCTCTCAGAGCCGGGTCAAGGCTAGAGGCCCAGTCTCAGTTGCAGACATAGTGAGCTCCCAATGCATCCTCAGAGTTGTAGTACCTGGCAAAGGCTCAGTTGCAGTACCTGGCACCACAACAAAGGCTCAGATATCTTTAGCGTGTGCCAGCCTGCTTTTCCCTCCTGCCATCTATGGGTGGGGTGGAGGGCAGCAGGATGACAGTCCTGCCTGCACAGCCAATTGTGAGATACCATGCACTTATTTTTTGACTATACCCCTGAACCTCAAGAACAACTTGTGCAGGAAACACCAGCTACCATTGGACAAGTGTCTCCTATGAAGTTTTAGCCACAGACTACAGATGTGGTTTTCAGAAGTGCAGAAAAGGCTTCCTCAGATTTTTTTTTAATATTTTGTTGATGAACCTTTATTTATTTGTATGTGGTGCTGAGAATTGAACCCAGTGCCTCACACATACTAGGCAAGCGCTCTGCCACTTAGCCAAAACCCCAATCCCCTTCCTCAGATTTCTTAAGTCAGTGTGCAAAGCTTCACCCTTACCTGCCAATTTAGTAATTCTAAACCGCCATCCAAAATCAAGAGGCTAAAAATGGCCCATTCTTATAAAAGCTCAAGCCCAAAGGGCTCCAGAAGGTTTCACAAGTCACAGAAGAGCTGAAACCTTAGTGAACAACTCCTGGGACAGGAAGAAAGCACAGGCTGCAGCTCATTTTGAAGCTAACAGTGAATTTGATAGCAAAAGTTGGGGGATACACCAGAAAGGAAAAGTAAAGGCAGTGTCACTTATGAATTACAGATGGTAGACAAATCAGCAAACCAAACCCAGCAATACATAAAAAGGAGGATCTATCAGACCCAAGTAGGGTTTATCCTGGAGGGAAATACCAGTTTAACATCAGAAAATCACCTGCTCCTGAAGGTGCTGGGGATGGAACCCAGAGCCTCACACATACTAGGCAAGTGCTCTACAGCTGGGCAGCCCTATTTATGTGTTTTAACATATCTTCAATGTCCCAAAAGTTAAACAACAACAACAACAACAACAACAAAATACTGTAATAAATCAATGTATTCCTCCCCATGAACAAAAATAAAGGGTATACAATATAATTAATTCAATGAATGAAGAAATAATATTTGATCCCATCAGAACACTGGACCAGGAGTGTGAAAACCTATGTTTTAGTCCTGCCTATAAATAAAATACAAAATAGGGCTGGGGATGTGGCTCAGTGGTTGAGTGCCCTTTGATTCAATCCATGGTACCCCTTCCCCCCAAAAAATGTCATCTCTCTTTGTTTAATCTATTTATTGGGAGGTTGATTAACAGTACTTTTTATGATGCTTATACTGCTGTGTGATACCAGACAAGTCACTTTACTCCTCTGAGCCTCAATTTCTTCTTCTATAAAATAAAAGGGCTGGGCTGGGGTTGTGGTTCCACAGTAGGTAGGGCACTTGCCTAGCATTGCGAGGCCCTGGGTTGAATCCTTAGCACCACATGAAAATAAATAAAACTTTCTGATGTTAAACTGGTGTGTTCAACTACAACTAAAAAAAAAAAAAAAAAAAAAAAACAACAATAGGGCTGAGAATGCAGCTCAGTGGTACAGGGTTTGCTTCATGAGGTTCAATTTCCAGTACCATAAAACATCAATAGGCATGGTAGTATGCACCTGTATTCCCAGCTACTCAGGATTCTGAGATGGGAAAATCACTTGAGCCCAGGAGTTCGAGACCAGCCTGGGCAACATAGTCAGACCCTATCTCTTAATTTAAAAAAAAAATAATAAAAATACGGAGCAGGAGGTAGTGAGTTTCCAGAGAGAGGAAGAATTGACTCAGGACCAGCAGGAACCCTGGCTTACATGACAATAAAGAAGGTGCCAGAAAACGGCAAAGAGGGAAGTTTAGTTATGAACTACATGCTTCTTACAGTCCTACCCCACTTTTATTTTCTCTATTACTAAAAAAGTCTTTAAACATCAGAATATCCATACCTGTAGGGGGCTGGGGATATAGCTAAGTTGGCAAAGTGCTTGCCTCTCATGCACAAGGCCCTGGGTTCAATCACCAGCACCTCACATACACACACACACACACACACACACACACACAAAAAAATCCATTTCTGTAGTAGTTTATCCTGAGTTCCATTTCCTTCCTATGATGCTTATTCTGAATTGGCATGTAGGGGTTTGAAAAACATTCTCCTTAATGAAAACATGAGCAAATTTGTGAGACTGTGGTTCCATTACTGTTGTTTATAAATACTGCCTCCCCATGCTAAAGGACTATTTCTTTGTTCATTTTCAACCAAAAATTACTAGAAGAACATTTTAAATTACCCTCCTCATATAGGATACACACATTCTCTACATACAGGCCTATGGCCTGAAGACATCAATCTGCTTTATTGAGCCTGAATTTCCACATCTATAAAATGGGGATGATAAAAACACCTACTTCATAAAACTGTGGGTATTAAAACAGAGCATGAAAACACTCGGTCGAGTATTGGGCTGTGGCTATGGCTCAGTGGTAGAGCACTCTCCTGGCATGTGTGAGGCACTGGGTTCCATCCTCAGCACCACATAAAAATGAAATAAAGGTATTGTGCCCATCTACAACTAAAAAAAAATTTTAAAAAAAAGAACTATAAGCAGTTGATGCACATAATGAAACCAGTGGTGCTCAAACTTGCACCACTGAAAAGACTCATCCTCGAGAACGCTGATAAGCAGGCCACACTCCAGAACAATCATCTCGGAATCTTCTGGGAGTGGGCCCTAGTACTCCCCCCCCATACTAGAATGCTCTACCAATGTGCCACATCCCCATCCTTTTTTTAAATTTTGAGACAGGATTTCATTAAGTTGCCCAGAGGGCCTTGAAGTCATGATACTTGAGCCTAGTGGCTCTGATCACAGGTGTGTGCCATCATATCAAGCCCCAATACTACAATATTACTTTTTTTTAGTACTAGAGTTGGAACTCAGAGCCTCAAGCATGCCAGGAAAGCGCTCTAATACCAAGCCACCTCCCCAGGCCTAAGTACTTACTTTTGGGTACTGGAAATTAAACCCAGGGGCACTTGACTTTGAACATGCAATCCTCCTGCCTCAGCCTCCCGAGTCTCTGGGATTGCAGGCTGCACCACCTGCCCAGCAGCCCTGAGTACTTCTTAAAGTCTTCCAGATTAATTTTAATGTGCAGACAAGTTTAAGAACTACTACATAGATACTACATGGATAAAAGTATAAGCAGGCACAGAGTAAATAAAGAACACTTTATTTAAGAGCTGTTTTTAAGTTGGGTTTGAAAGGAAGAGTGGTGCCTAATCCTTAAGATCTATAGTCTTTTTAAACTGGTACCTAAGCCAGGCACAGTGGCATACACTTGTAATCCCATTTGTTCGACAGGCTGAGGCAGCGGGATCACAAGTTCAAAGCCAGCCTCAGCAAATTAGAGAGGCCCTAGGCTCTAGGGCTCTAAGCAACTTCTAGAGATCCTGTCTCAAATCTAAGAAGGGCAGGGGATGTGGCTTGGTGTTTAAGTACCCCTGGGTTCAATCCCTACTATCAAAAAAAGAAACTGGGGGCTGGGGATGTGGCTCAAGCCATAGCGCGCTCTCCCGGCATGCATACGCTAGCCTGGCATGCGTGCGGCCCCCGTTGGATCCTCAGCACCACATACAAACAAAGATGTTGTGTCCACCGAAAAACTGAAAAATAAATATTAAAAATTCTCTCTTTCTAAAAAAAAAAAAAAAAAAGAAAGAAAGAAAGAAACTGGTGTCCAGAGATCAGAGATGGGAGTAAATTATGTAGGAACTGAAAGCCGGTCTCCTTTACTGCAGTGGAGGGCAAAGAATTAAAAACCATGCAGAGTAAGCTAGACATAGGGATTAAAACATAAGCAACCTGTTACTTTCAAGATTTGATACTTATACTCAAAGTATCTAAGACAACAATCTCTCTGCACTGCAGAAATTTAATTACTCAGAAAGCAACAAAGCTGGTAACACAGAGGAAATACAAACTGCCCTGAGGCAAAAACTGTTCCCTTAAGTGTCGTCCAACATAATGGAGCATTTAGATCCTAAATAAACAAGGCTCCAGTCTTCAGCGTAGAACCAGGCAAGTTCTGACTCAGCCAGACGCCCCCCAGCCAGCGTCATCATGATCCCTCACCTTCCACAGAACAGGCAGTCCAACAGGTGAGCAGCACATCCGACTACCAGAGAACCAGACCCTGGTAAGACCTATTTTACTTTAAAAGGGGCATTCTGATCATGCAGAAATCCTTGTTAGGGTGCTGTTCTCTTTCTGTTTGTTTAAACTGGGGAATGAACCCGGGGGCGCTTTACCACTGCGCTACACACCCAGCCCTTTTAAACATTTTTCATTTTGAGACAGGGCCTCGCTAAATTGCAAGGCTGGCCTGGAAATGGTCCTCCGGCCGCGGCCTCCGGAACTCCTGGGATTATGGGGCGCCAAGTGCCGGCCAGGGTGCTGTTTTTTCCAGCACTGGTTCACCACAGACACCAGGGAAACCTTCACCTTGGGCAGGTTCTTGGCTGAATCCACTGCGCCCTCCCAGCGCGCGCTCCGGCTGCTGGGGCACCCGGCCGCGCCACGGCGCAGGGGCTGGGTGGGTTCTGCCTCCTGAGGACGGCCGACTTTGGACGCGGTCGGGGGAACGGAGCCAGAGGCCCGGGCGGGGCCGGGGTGCGTGGCCCTGGCGATCGAGGTTCCACTGCAGACGGGGCGGAACTTCAAGGCGTGCTAAGAGTCCGCCCATTTACCAGGCGGACACGTTTTGCAACCCTTAAATGGCTTTTTGTCCTTCCTTAGTTACTGTTTGGCCACGCCTTCCGGACTCCCTGGCCGCGGGTGACCGAGCTGCAGGAGCCCCGCCTAGTTCGCTGCGCACCGGGCTCCTGCAGGCCGGCTCCCGCTAAGGGGCGCTCCTCACAAACGCTGCGGGTTCAGGCCCGGGGCCCTCGGGCGGCGCCGTTCGCGCCCCCGCCCCGCTTACCCGGCTCGGTGCCACGTCCCCGCGCTCGGCGCCGCGATCCGGGGCAAGCCGCCAGCCGTGGCCCGCAAAAGCGCGGCAGAGAGGGGGACCCAAGGCCCTCACAGCGCGTCGCGCGGCCGCCATGGTGCGTGCCTGCCGGCTCCCGCGCAGCACGACAGAGTCGCGACGGCGCGCGGGGCTGCCTTACGGCAGGTCAGCCGAGCTCTAGGTAGGGAGCGGCGCGGCCGACTATGCGCACGCCCCGCGGACAGACCCGAACCCGCTGCGAGGGTGGTGCAGCTTGAGGGGCGGTGCCACGGGCTTTCCTCTGGTTGAGTGCTGCTCTGCCGGGGGAGGGGCGGGCCGCGGCGGCGCTGCGGAAGTGGAGGCGACGGAGCGCTATGGCGCCGGCGGCACAGGTGAGCGCCGTACGGCGACGCGCGGGCCTCCCGCGCTGCGCCTATTGTGAGGTCAGGCAGCGGGCGGCGGGCCCGGCCGAGACGCGGGGAGCGGCCGCCGCGGCCAGTAGCTGCCGCCGCCGGCCCCTTCACCGGCCGCCCGGGTCAGACCTAGCCGGGAAGGGCGAGGGGATGCAGCTGGGGGCCGCGCTCCGGCGCCGCTCCCCGTGAAGGGCCGTCTGCCACCTCGCCGCCCGCCGCGGCAGCCAAGACCGCCGCCGCCCAGACCTCGGGGTAAAGCGCGGCGGGGACGGGCGGGGGGGCTGCCCGGGCCCGGCGCCCCCGGGCCGGGCTTCGGTTCCCCGTCCTCCTCGAGTGAGTCGTTTGGCCGAAACCAAGAGCGGGGGAGATGCGCCCGGCCTTTGCGGACTTTTGATGGGCGGCGAGTGGCGGTAGCGCGCAGTGCCGGGTGGGGGAGCGTGGCCGCGGCCCGGAGGACCGCCCGGGAGCCCGCGACGTGCGCTCGGCGTGGCCGCCCCTCGGTGCAGCCCGGCGCTCTGCGGGAGGTGCGTGAGGAGCCCAGGGGAGGGCTGGACACGCGGAAGGGCGCAGGGCTGGGCCTGCTCCTGCCCGGTGACTCCCGAAACGTGTGCAGGCTGGCGGGGTGGGTCCTGTGGGGTTTGGAGGCCCCTGCCGTTTCCCAAAACAGCTTATGATCTGAAGACTTTGTGCTGGTCCTAAGGCGACAGTTGAGTTTATGAAGTCCGAATGCAGCCTCTATGGTTGAAGAAACTCGAAATTCACAGACCCAGAGCCCCAGCTCAGACTGGACTCTGAGTAACTGCTGTTCTTTAAATCGGTGGATAACAAACTCAAGGCCAGCCTTAGCAACTTAAGAGACCCTGTCTCTAAATAAAATACAAAAAAGGGCTGAGGAGGTGACTCAGTGGTTAAGCACCCCTGGGTTCAATCCCTGGTACCAAAACAAAACCACACCAGATATTTTCAGGATAGGGACTTGGTAAGTCATTTCCCCTTCTGTACTTGAGTGTCTATTGGATCGCAGTGACAAGACCTTTTTTTAATTTACAGGCAAGAGCCACCACACCAGGCAACTTAAGTGTGTCCTTTAAAAATGAGAATTGTGGAATGAATTAATATGATTTTCATTTTGCAGAGACTTTGTGCTATAATGTTATTTTTCTTATTATCTTTTAGTGCTTGTGAAACTGAACACAACAAAAGTATGGATATGGGAAACCAACATCCTTCTATTATTAGGCTTCAGGAAATCCAAAAGGAAGTAAAAAGCATAGAACAGCAAGTAATCGGCTTCAGTGGTCTGTCAGATGACAAGAATTATAAGAAACTGGAGAGGATTCTAACAAAACAACTCTTTGAAATAGATTCTGTGGATACAGAAGGAAAAGGAGACATTCAGCAGGCTAGGAAGAGGGCAGCACAGGAGACAGAACGCCTTCTCAAAGAGTTGGAGCAGAATGCAAACCACCCACACCGGATCGAAATACAGAACATCTTTAAGGAAGCCCAAGCCCTTGTAAAAGAGAAGATCGTGCCTTTTTACAGCGGAGGCAACTGTGTGACTGATGAATTTGAGGAAGGCCTCCAGGATATCATTCTGAGGCTGACACATGTTAAAACTGGAGGGAAGATCTCTTTACGGAAAGCAAGGTATCATACTCTAACCAAAATCTGTGCTGTGCAAGAGATTATTGAAGACTGCATGAAAAAGCAGCCTTCCCTGCCGCTTTCTGAGGATGCACATCCTTCTGTCGCCAAAATCAACTCTGTGATGTGCGAAGTGAACAAGGCCAGAGGCACTCTGATTGCACTTCTGATGGGAGTGGACAGTACTGAGACTTGCAGGCACTTATCATGTGTGCTCTCAGGCTTGATTGCTGATCTGGATGCTTTAGATGTGTGTGGGCGTACAGAAATCAGAAATTATCGGAGGGAGGTAGTCGAAGATATCAACAAATTATTGAAGTATTTGGATTTAGAAGAGGAAGCTGATACTACGTATGCATTTGACCTGGGTCAGAACCATTCCATTTTGAAAATAGAAAAGGTCCTCAAGAGGATGAGAGAAATAAAAAATGAACTTCTCCAACCTCAGAGTCCTCCTGAATTGTACCTGAGCTCCAAGACAGAACTGCAGGGTTTGATTGGACAGCTGGATGAGGTGAGTCTTGAAAAAAATCCCTGCATCCGGGAAGCCAGGAGAAGAGCGGTGATTGAAGTGCAAACTCTGATTACGTATGTTGACCTAAAGGAAGCCCTTGAAAAAAGGAAGCTATTTGCTTGTGAGGAGCACCCATCACATAAGGCGGTCTGGAATGTTCTTGGAAACCTGTCGGAGATCCAGGGGGAAGTCCTCTCCTTTGATGGAAATCGATCCGATAAGAACTACATCAGGCTGGAGGAGCTGCTGACCAAGCAGTTGCTGGCCCTGGATGCTGTGGACCCACAGGGAGAAGAGAAGTGTAAGGCTGCCAGGAAACAGGCTGTGAAGCTCGCCCAGAACATCCTCAGCTATCTCGACCTGAAATCTGATGAGTGGGAGTACTAAAATTCCTGAGATCTCACATTGATCTTGCTGGTTTTGCACTTTATATAGACTTCTATGTATTTATAGAGAGCTTTCAGTTCATGGAGCCTACATGTGATTTATACGTGCATATCTCAATCTCAGTATTTATGATTTAAGCAAATTATATTCAGTATCTTTGCTGCTCTTGATGTTGCAAAACAAATGTCATTACAGCACATTAACTTTTCCATTTGGATCATTATCCAAACGATGTGGTGTGTTTTGTTTGGTTTGTGTTTTTTGTGTTTATTTTGTTTTGTGTGTTTTCACTCAGAACATGAAATAGAGGCAGCATTTGTGAGTTTTTAGGTGGGTGGCACAAGCATAGAATGCAGAAATTTCACAATCTAGGAATAGATGGAACCTTACATAATACTAGGGAAATTATGAGAAGGGGGAATTCGTTAAGTGGGAGTAAAGTCATAGCACAAAAGCAGTACAACAATAATTTTTATTATACTAAATGAACCAAAGGGGTTTTTTGTTGTTGTTGTTTTGTTTTGTTTTTTGTTTTTTAATGCAGGATTGGTCCTACCCAGTTTAATGGAGTGGGGTTTTTTATTTGGATTGTCTGTCCTTTCACGAACATTTTTGTTGAAAGAACAGTGTCTCTGCTTTCCTCCGTACCCTGTATTTTAGAGGGAATGGGTCTTATTTTTGTGTGTAGCACAAGGAAATTATGAAAGCCAAAGCCAAAAAACCTTTGGAGGCTGCACCAGAGAAGGGACAAAGCATCATATGGCCTTCAAGTCATTCTGTTTGTAAGATCTGAACTTAAAATTTTCCTTAGTGATTAGAAAGGAGGGGAACATACAAATAAAACTAGTGGGCCTTTAAATAAAAGGCGACCCCCCGCACCTGTAGAGAATGAAACTGGAGTAGTTTACCAACATCAGGTTACACTGAAACTGAGCAGAAGCATCTGTAGAACATGAGACATTTCTTCTGTTGGTTGAGGCTGTAAAGTAGACAGACCTGGTAAACACCCAGTCATCTTGGAACATCAGAGCAGAAACTCGGTAGCCCAGTGGGACCAGTGTGTGTAGCTAGTCAGAGGAAGTTAACTGCTGCTACCAACACACTCAGTGCCATCTGCTCCTGGTGGGACTTAACAGCTGCCCTGGTACCTGCTGGACTCCTTAGCTCATGTTACTGGTGTGGGAATTTCTCTGTTGCCTGAAAGAACCATTAGAATCTGTCAGGCATGAAGTTTTTTTCTTTTGCCAAATGGAATATATATTTCCATAAATACTTTCTGAGGATCCAGTTTTATAGTCACTTGCTAATGTGAGCAAAAGAATTCCCCCCAAATTCTGCAGTGCCTCGACAATGTGGGTCCCAGTCATAACTGACAGACCACTTTTTCTTTAACTAGATGATCCTGTGAGGGCACATCTTTTGAACCCTATGGGGTAACTGTGTAGGGAAATTATCACTTTAAATAGCTAAAGTGTGACAGATAAAAGGAATGACCTTGAATACCTTGAAGGTGATGGAAGCATAGCAGTCATCTTCACTTTGACTCATTAGAAACCCTCCCTTTACCTTTCCTACTGGAAGTGTTCTAGAAGCATTGGAGCCTGGGGTCAAAGGGCAGTGGGGGTCTTCAGGTTGTGAGCTCCACCCGCAGCAGGCCAGCTCCAGGCAGCAGCAGGCTCTCAGTGCAAGCCATTGGAATTCTCATTTAGGCCAAGTTGTTTTAGGATTGCTCTTCTGTATTATAATTTTGGAATGCTCTTAAATCTTGAGTTTTTAGATTATACCCACTGGGAAACCAAGGTTATACTATAATCACTTCAGGCATATCCTTCACTAGGTTCTGCTTAATTTTTAATTTTATTTTAAAGAGTCAAAATGCCAGCCTTTAGAAGGGTCCTATGAAAGCAGATTCCCCATCCCTTGGATGTGTTCTGTAAGGTGCAGAGATGTTTTCTGCCACTGAGCTTGGAGTCTGCCTGAGCACAGGATGCTGACCACCTCCCTGGGCTGGCTGAATCTGTTTCACGTGGGTTCTTTTGGTCATGGAGATGATCATTTGACCTTGTGTGATAGTCAGGCATGGTTTTGTTTTGTGTCACTCTGTTCTAGTTCCTTATACCCAATTATCTTCTATAACAAGCCCTAGCAGATGCCAGACAGCTTCTCTCGTCTCTCTTAAGAGCATGTGTGTTGATGTGGGCTGCTGCATGTCATTTTTAATTTGGACTCATCACATTGTATTGTATTTTTATGATCTTTCATGAAGAGACTATGTACTACCAGTAAAATTTACTCTCCCAAAATGTGTGGCCTTGGGTCTGCATTAAACAGTGTCATCCATGTTCATGCAAAAAACGGCTGGGAATGTTTGCTTTCTTTGCCCAACTCAGTGAGCTTTGCTTTCAGATTATCTTTGTCCAGATAGATTCAAGTCAACCCTATGACAAAGCAGTTACTACAATAAATGTAATGAATGAGTCTACTAAGTGCAGTTCAATGCTTTATTTTGCTAAAATGCCTATATATTTGCTATAGTGGAATTCAATCGCTTTTTCTCGTTTGTTTTATTTTGCAGATTTCTACCTGGTTTTTGAAGGTCTAGGCTTCTGTACATGAAAAATTTTAAGTTTTGCAGCTTTTTGTCTATTGGATATTCTTCCCTTAATAATTGGAGAAACGTTTGCCCATGGTTTTGATGTGTATACAGGTGTGTCTCCCCGTATACTGGTTCCTGTCTTGCCCCTGTTACTGTGTATGACTGTTGTATTGGTATATCTAAAATAGTTCAGTATTATCTTGACATAGACAAATTAGTATTCCCTTAATTATTACTGAAATAAAACAAATCTCTTAGCTTCTCTTGGTGGTGGAGAAAGGATGCGAGTCCAAGGTGTGTTCTGTTCTCTGTTGGCCTCGTGTCCTTGTATATGTCACCTCTGTTGCTCCTGGGGGAGGAATTCTAATGCCTGGGTGGGTGAGGCATGGGGGTAGTAGGTTCTTTCATATAGTTGGTGGCACTGCTGGGCAGAGGTGAGAGTCCCTGGGTGCCCACCTCAACAGCCCAGGAAGTGTGTGTATGGCCGGTGTGGTTCATACTCTGCTCCCCGCTCCCTAACACTGCCCAAATTCTTAGCACAATATGAACTGTATTTGAAGAAAGCATCTCTAGTGTGGTTCTGGAAAGATCCTCTCCCTAAGAAGAGTCTTAAGCTGTGCTTTTAAAGGCACTTACATCAACCCAAGTGGAAGTGTTGGACTCTGGTGCCTGCATGCCTGAACTGAGGACCTTTCAGGTCCCTCTGTGTGGTGGCCTGATTCCCAGGAGCCTTCACTTGAGAGTGTGAACATCCTGTATCCAGCATTTTCCTGCCAGTGCCTCTGTCTCCTTGCCTCAATCTTCCTCCTTGTCCAGACAACAGAGGCAGCCTGTCTGGCCCTGCAATTGCTAAGAGACCAAAACTAAAAAGCAAGTTGCACAAAAGAATGTTGCCCCCACACACACATACACCCCTGTGTGGTGGCAAACAGCACCACCCAGCAGCTCCAGAGGCTGAGGCAGGAGGGGGATCTTGAGTTCAAGGCCAGCATTAGCAATCTAATGTGGCCCTGAGCAACTCAGCAAGGCCCTGTCTCTAAATGAAATAAAAAGGGTTGGGCCCAGTGATTAGTACCCCTGGGTTCAATCCCCAGTAGGGGGTTGGAATTCCTGGTAAGTGCCATGCAGGTGAGTGGAGCAGGGCAGGCTCCTGTCATAGCACCTGCTATGCCTAGTGTGCTGAGATTCCCACAGCATGAGTCATACCCCACAGAAATGGCAGTGTCCTTTGGAGCTGGCTGCTCTGGGTGTTGCAGAAGGGAGTGGGTAAAATTCCAAGAAATCAGTGCTCCCACAGGCTGGTTGGGGATGGCCTAGGAGGGGTCCTGGTGGGCCTGAATCCAGGCCCCCTGGGTGTAGGCTTGAGGTCTCCCTTGTGGTCAGGATGCCTCTGAAGCATATTTATCCCTGTGTTGTGGTCAGACGCCTCTTTTTCAAGCTCTTGTCCATTGAGTGTCTTCCAGGCCTGGTGAAGTGTCAGACATGAGTTCTCAGAGCCTTTCTGGTCTTGTCTCTGTTCCTGGGTTATTCCAAGACCCAGGAGGTCAGTTGTTCCTAGGGACTGCCTGCCTGAGGTCTCCTGGCTATGGAGAGGCTAACGCAGCAGCTGAGGGAGGCTTGGTACACCCCCCCCCCAGAGAGGTGATTTCATTGGCTTGGGGTACAACCTGGATGTCAGGCATATGAAAACTCCCATGAGATCAGGCACTGCCTATAATCCTAGCAACTCAGGAGGCTGAAGCAGAAGGAGCACAAGTTATGATCAGCCTGGGCAACTTAGCAAGACCCTGTCTCAAAAAAATAAAAAGGCTGGGGATTTAGTTCAGTGGCAGAGCACCCCAGTATGAGAGCAGTGGGGGACCAAAAGCAAAAATCCTGTGAGTTCCTTGGTAGTTTCCTGAAGCCTCTTTCCAAATGAATGTTGCTGGTTTTCCTTCTGAATCCTGGGGGGGGGGGGGGGGGGAATCTCAGGACATGGAACTTGGTGGCCCTAAGTGTGAGCGGAGGGGAGGGTCGCCGCTGCCTTCCTGTTCCTGGGTCCCACTGCTTTTCCCCAAGCCCCCACCCATCCTTGGCCAGGTGTTCTGTGAGCTTCACCTTTCTCTACCTTTCAAGGCAAGAAGCTCACCTCTAGGCCCTGTAGCCTCAGGGCCTGCAGGAATGGCCAGTCACATGACTGTGGATGAGCTGCATTTAGAAATGGTGTCCTCCACTCCTGGCACGTGACAGGCACTTAGAAGATATTGCCAAGTAAACGGGTGGAAATCTGAACTCTTTTTGTGGTTTCTGGGGATTAAACCCAGGGGCACTTAACCACCAAGTCCCATTTCCAACCCTTTTGTTGTTGTCATTTTGGTTTGTTTTTGAGACAGGTTCTTGCTAAATTGCTGAGGGTCTCAGTAAATAGCTGAGGCAGACCTTGGATTTGGGATCCTCCTGCCTCAGACTCCAGAGTTGCTGGGATTACAGATAGGCACCACCCTGCCAGCAAATTCTCACTGAAGTGGTAGGATCACAAGTTCAAGGCCAGCCTTGGCAGCTGAGTGAGGCCCTAAGCAACTTAGTGAGACCTTGTCTCAAAAGTAAAAAATGCTGGAAATGTGATTCTGTGGTAGAACACCCCTGGGTTCAATCCCCAGAACAATAATGACAATAAGAATCTCCAGGGCTGGGGATGTGGCTCAAGTGGTAGCGCGCTCGCCTGGCATGCGTGCGGCCCGGGTTCGATCCTCAGCACCACATACCAACAAAGATGTTGTGTCCGCCGAGAACTAAAAAATAAAAATATTAAAAAAAAAAAAAAAAAAAAAGAATCTCCAATGCTCCGACAGCTTTGCCTAGTCTCCAGTCAGGGCCTTTGCTCTCAGGATGCAGAGAGCCTTTTCTCTGCTGGACTCAGACGCTTCCCAGCACAGGATGTGGCGCAGATGACAATGCAGAGCGCAGGAGCACAGCCGAGTTTGGGGCAACTCCACCCATTCAAACAAATGCCTTCTGTCTGCCCATCAGGTGCCGGGCACAGAGGGAGCACAGCCAGCACTCGCACCCACTGTAGCAGGGACGGCGCAAACGATGCCCACATAGGGCCACCACACAGGCCACATCTGATTGAGAAGTCTGGGAGGTTCCTGGCAGACGGTGGGCCACTGTGCAAAGTGCAGGGCTACTCCTTGCAGAAGGGCGTCCCCAAGTCCATTGCAGTGCAGTCAAGACGAAATTCACACACATCCCTGAGGTGACCACCCGGTGCTGATAAGGGCACCTCCTGCCTCTGGGGCAGCTGTGGCAGTATGTCCATGACCAAGGGCCCAACCCAACAGGGGCAGCGGGTGGTACAGTAAGGCTGCTACCAGAGTGCTGTGTGGTATGGGTGCTTGGGGACCAGGAAGGGGGAGCCAGCACCGAGAGCTGCCAGGGCAGGGGTAAGGCCAGGCCCAGAGATCAGAAGGACAGAAAGCAGGTTCCTCACTGGGCTAGGGGGAGGGAGGGAAGATGGAGTGAGGAATAGGTTTGAGAGCCTGGGAACAGAGTGGGCTGAACTCCAGCTGTGAGGACAGGGCAGCCCTCAGTGGGTTTAGCCCAGGGAGTGAAGGGGCCACACTGCCCTTGGGACCAAAGAGCATCAACAATGCCCCCAACTGGCCTCATCCCAGTCCCCACCCACTGCTCCCAAATGATAGCAGCCAGACCAGCAGGGGGCACTCCACCCCTTGAGCCTTGCTGCAGGTGCCAGCTTCAGGTGACACGGGAGCCCCAACCCCCAAAGGACTGCTCCCACCGCTGGTCCCACAGGCCTGGGGCTGACAGCTGGCCCTGGTGTAACACTCCAGGTGGATGGGCTCTTGTCCTCAGGAGTCCCGACTCCACCCACAGCTGCAGAGAGCTGAGCTCAGCCGCCTACGTGCGCTGCCTTGGGGGAGGCTGGAGGTGGCAGTCACAGATCGAGGAGCTTCCACTGGGAGGGGCGAGCACATGACTTACTCAGAACCCTCCTGCAAGTGGGAGGGAGAAAGGTGTGAGCTCTGTGGACAGGCTCCTGAGAACCCAGACTGAGCAGAGAGCCAGCAGCAAGCTGAGCACCTACTGCATGAGGATGTGGCCTCAGACATGTGCCCCCCCCAGGCCCTACCCTCTGGAACCCACTGCTGCCCTTCTCCTTCCCTCAGAGCCCACCAGGCCTCACACTGTCTCTGCCACTGGACTTTCCTCCTAGAAGGCCTGGGGTCTGCCTGTCCCCTCTTTTGCTGTCATCCTGAGGACTCCAGGCTGAGAACTGGATGGAGGGGCTGTGGTGGCTCTGTGGATCAGACAAACCAGTGTCCCCCTAGGCCTGGAGGGAGGGAGGGAGTGTGTCTGTCTCAGGAGTCCAGTGGCTTGACAGTGATAACAGTCAGAGACTGCCCATCCCTATGTGGCAGTGTGACCTTGTGCTTTGAAGGTAGCCCTTGCTCCTCTACCACTGCAACTTTTTTTTTTAAAGAAAGAGAGAATTTTAATATTTATTTTTTAGTTTTTGGCGGACACAACATCTTTGTTTGTATGTGGTGCTGAGGATTGAACCTGGGCCTCACGCATGCCAGGCGAGCCGCTACCCAGCCATTTCCCCAGCCCAGCCACTGCAACTTATTTTAAAGTGGACATGTTTCCTTCTCTTCCTCTCTGCCTGCTCCTCCCTAATCTCCCCTCCCTCATCTTACCTTTCTTTCCCATCCTAGGCAGAGCTATCTGTCCCTGAGCACGCACCCACCATAGGGAACTGACTATGGGGATGGCACCAGAAGATCTCTGAAATGACTCTCCCAAATAAACAAGTGAATCACAACTCCAGACTGAGCACATGGAATGAAACATCTGTTAAAACCCCTTGTTCCTGCTGATGGGCAGAATTGCAGCCTGTGAGACAGTCCCCTGTGTTTTTCCTTTACTAACAAAGCAATAAACCTTTTTTCTTTTTCTCAAAACCATGTCTTCATTATTGGATTTGCATCAGGGACAAGGATTGAGCTTTTGGCAACACCTAGGTGCTGACTTTCCCAGCCAGCCTGGTGAGAGAAGGAACCATCTCTATTTAATTTAGGAAAAGAAGACATTTTCATAACTAAGTTCATGAAAAGTTTACACACTCTGCACCTGCCATGTGCTCGGCTCCCTGCTCCCAAATCCACCTCCATCATTTCCCCCACCCAGTGAGCATGTGCCTGTCAGAGAAGCCCTGCGTCTCCAGCGCCCACACCTCAGGGCACCTGGCATACCCCACCGTGCTGCCTGCACCCACTCTAGAACCACCTCAGAGCTGTGCTTACTGAGGCTCCAGGTGGCCAGGGTGAGACAGAGAGGCCTTTGTCTCACTGTGGCCAGACAGGAGGACAGGGGGCTGGGCTGTCTTCCTTACCACCCCCTGTTGGTTCCTCCACCCCTTGTAGCTGGTAGGACCCAGCGCACCTGTCTGGAGGTGGGGGCAGTGCACAAGGGCTGCTGAATGAGTAGTCAGTTTTCTAGGTGCTGGAGACACCAGCTGCCCATCCTCTCCTCCAGGAGTGCAGGACACCAGCCCACGGGTCCCTTTGCTCTGTTTCCGCAGAACTGGCCTGGGCCTGCCATTCCCTGTGTGAGCTTCATGCCCTGGCTCAGGGATGCCTTCCCAGCTCCTTCCCCATGGAACACAGCTGGAGGTAGGCCAGGTTCACCCCATGCTGCTGCCACATGGGCACCCACACCCTGCTCAGTTGAGCTTGGTGGACAAGTGGGTGGGACACACAGGAGGCCACTGCTGAGCTGGAGGGGGAGATAGGTCTGGGGCGAGGCAGGTGCAGGTAGGTCCAAGCCACCAGGGCCAAGGAGGGGTCAGGAAGTCTCCAGAGGGAGCAGGAGCTAAGGAGGCCTATGTCTGGCAGGATGGAGGCTCCAGTCAACTCTGTTCCCACAGAGGCTGTGCTGGGGAAAGAGGCCAGCAGAGCTGGAGCTGACTCTGGGGCTAGGCAAGGTCAGGGGGGTCAGGCCAGGTGAGAAGGGAAGGAGCCCTGGGATGCACACTATGACCTTCTCTGTCACCTCTTCTTTCCAGACAAGCCCGAGGTAGGGAAGGTGCCCAGCAAGGTGTCCATGGTCTAGATGGCAAGTGGCAGAGGCCAAGTGGGGCCAGCTAAAAGCAAGGACAGGGAGGCACCTGCCCCACTGCTCCTTGCATGGCCTTTCCCCAGTTCTGCAGGCTGCACTGTGAGGGCCCCATGCTCTTGCTCACTGGGTGGAGGCTGGTATGAAGGGCCAGCAAAGGTCCCTGAGGCCACTCTCACGACTGCTGTATCCAGACACTCTGGTCACCAATGGAGGGTGAAAAGTGGCACAGCTGGTGCTTGATCCTGGCCGACACACCCTGAAAGGGGCAGCTCCTGTGTTGGGGCTTCAGAGTAGCAGCCCAGAGGCCAAGCAAGCCACTGCACCTGGCCTCAGATAGCAGAGCCCTGCACTCCACCCCACTGCATCCTCAGCTTCAGCTAGTCACTTCAGCTAGTCGCTTCAGCCAGTCATTAACTGAAGCTGAGGATGCAGCTGGGTGGAGTGTGGGGCTTTGCTGACTAAGTCACCTCATGACCCTGAGGACATGAAACTGCTTTGTTTCTGTCTGCACCCCTAGCACCTGACTCAACAAATACCTGTTGAATGAACCCATGCCTGCACACAGGAAGTGCTGTGGGACGGGGCAGGAGCTGGGTGACCACCAGAAGCCTCCTGCATTCATTCAGCAAACCCCCACAGACCTTTGTCCTGTGGAGATATCAGGGGCCAGCAGGAATGGCAGCCTCAGACCTGGAGACAAGGCAGGCATGGTCCTGACCACACAGGGAGGTGCAGCAAGTGCTGTGCAGAGGAGAGGATAAGGTGTGCCCTGCAATGGGCCACAGACTTCCAAAGGGGCCACCTGCCCAGAGGAGTCAGAGAAGGCCCCTCCTGGGGCAGACCCTCTACAGAGGCCAGCAGGGTGGGAGGCCTTCTAGTTGGGGTAGCTGCCATGCAAAGGCCAAGAGCCAGGCCAGCACACTGGAGGGCCTGGAAGAACCCAGGGCAGGGGCATACTGAAGCTGGCAGAGCCCCCAGGGTGCTGCCCCCGGTGAACAGCAGGGATTTGGGAAGGACTGGTCACTATGTCCACAGCTTCTCTCACAGCAGCAGGCCAGGGGATCAGGGTGGCAAGAGGCAGGACAGAGACCCAAGGGAGAGGATTTGGGGATCATTGGGACAGAACCTTGGGACCGGCCTCCCAAGGTCTGGTCTTCCAGACAGGGTCTAGTCATGGGGACAGGGTCACACCTTAGCAGGTGAAGGGTGCCAGGTGTGGTGGCACATACTTGTGATCACAGCTACTTGGGAGGCTTAGGTAGGAAAATCACAAATTTGAGGTCAGCATCAGCAACTTAGCGAGACTCTATCTAAAAATAAAATTAAAAATAGCTTGGGGCTGGAGATGTGGCTCAAGCGGTAAAGCGCTCGCCTGGCATGCGCGGGGCACTGGGTTCGATCCTCAGCACCACATAAAAATAAAAAAATAAAGATGTTGTGTCCACTGAAAACTGAAACATAAATATTAAAAAAAAGGGCTGGGGATGTGGCTCAGCGGTAGCGCGCTCACCTGGCATGCGTGCGGCCCGGGTTCGATCCTCAGCACCACATACCAACAAAGATGTTGTGCTTGCCGAAAATAAATATTAAAAAAAAAAAACAATTCTCTCTTTCTCTCCTCTGTCTCTCAGTCTCTCTTTTAAAATAAATAAACAAATAAATAAATATTAAAAAAAATTCTCTCTCTTCTCTCTCTCTTAAAAAAAAATAGCCAGGTGTGCGGCCCACGCCTGTCATCCCAGCAGCTCTGGAGGCTGAGGTAGGAGGATCCTGAGTTCAAAGCCAGCCTCAGCAACAGTGTGGAACTAAGTGAGGCCCTGTCTCTAAATAAAATACAAAATAGGGCTGGGGATGTGGCTCAGTGGTCAAGTGCCCCTGAGTTCAGAAGCCACACCCAAAAATAAAAAAATAAAATAAAGAGCTGGGGATGTAGCTCAGTGATAGAACCCTTGCCTGGCATGTGTGAGGCCCTGGGTTTCCACCCAAGTACCCCACCCCATGCACACAAAAGGTGCAAAGAATCTCAAGGCACAGATCCGGGTGCAGCCCTTGGTCCTGGGACGGCGAGCTGCCTGGCTGCCTTCTCCTGGGCTGAGGTCTGCTCTCAGCACTGTGTATGGGTCACTCAGAGCAGTGGCCCTCAGGCCCTGGGTGCATGTACCCCACTTCCTCTGAGGATTCCAGTTTCCACCTTCATGGGGAAGGGCATCTTCCAGCCCTCACTCCTGATTAGGTCACCCCAAAGAAGGGCAGGGGCCAATAAAGGGCCAGCGGAAGTGGGTTAGCAGAAGAAACTGTAAAGATCCTGAGACCAGAGCCAGGTGGACAGTCAGGTGAGTCTGTAGGGAGGGGTTCCTGGGGCCTCTGCGTGGGGGGACAGTGTGGGCAGGGTCACCTCCCAGGCCAGAGGCTCCCTACCAAGAACAGCCAGGCACAGGCACCCCTCTGGCACTGGGTTCTCTCTGGCCTCAGCTACTTGGGAGGCTTAGGTAGGAAAATCACTCCTAGTCTGACCCAGTGACTTTTGCCATGAATATTTATACAAGTGCTGCCTGTAGAGGGGGTCCTTCCAGGTGACGGTGCAAGGACCGGGGCCTGTAAGGGGTAGGGCCCATAGTCCAGCCTCTTCTGTCTGCCTGAGCCCCACTGCCCACTGGCACCTGCAGTGACAAGTGTCAGCTCTGTCAGGCCAGTGGGAGAGAGGACTCCAGACAGAGCTAGCCACACACCACCCTCCACCAGCCTGCCCTGCAGGATAGCTCACTGGCACAGAATTTGGGGCCCTTTGACCTTGGAACGCCCCCAACAAGGCACTCATAGCCCCTCTGAGCCCCTACCTGCCTACCTCATTCTTTCATGGAAGCCACCAGGTGGCGCCTGAGGCCATGCTTTGCTAAGGCCAGGGCACTGGAAGAGCCAGACGGCTAGGGCTGGTGCAGCTGTCATGCCTGGGCCACCGCCAGGTGCACCTATCCTAGCTAGTGAGGACAGGTGGCCATGGTTACCACCTGTGCTGCAGCTTCTGTGTCTGGAGGTGGATAGCACTTGAGCTGGGCTTCTGGTGACCACCTGCTGCAATCTCATGTTGGCATGGAGCCCCTACAGACCTCGCAGTTCTGACCCTTTGAACTATCTTCACTTGGCCACAGGGTACCACTTCAGGCCTGCCACGCCAGCTTCCAGAAGGCCCACGTGTACCACTGCTATAGGTGGCAGTGGCCTGAAGCCTGGGGGGCAAGAATACATCCTTCCCCAGGTGGGGCCTGTCTGCCCCACGTCTCTGCACAGGCTGGACCCTTGTCTGGCTTCTGACTTTCCTTCCTGGGTAATTTGTGCTCTTTGCCCAAACCAAATGCCACCTCTGAAAGAAGACTTCAATGACCTCCCCAGCCCTGGCCCTGTGTGCCAGCCTCACCCGACTGTGTGATGCTCTGCCTCTGACAGATGCCCCAGAGCTGGACTATCCTATCCAATCCTGGGTCCTTGGGGCAGGGAGCCCGTCATGCACCATGGGTTGGGGGTTGAAACTGGAGGGCTGAGAGGGTCCATGAAACTGGAGGGAAGAAAGGGGCTGAAGACCTGGGGTACAGGGACTGGGAACTGGTCTAGCCTGGCATCAGGAAGGCTGCCTGAGGTGACAGGGAAAGGAAGGGATGGTCTCCACCCTGCACAGGCCTCTCCCAGCGCTACTGGGTCTCCAGGGGCCCTAGAGAGCCCTGTTGTATGGCAGGCCTCAGTTCCCCTGCAGCAGATGTGGAACAATCAGGCCTTGAAGGACCTGTTTTGTGCAGGCATGGTCCCCATATGACACAGTGGGCTTGGCAGCTCAGGGGAGAGTGCACAGGCAAGGAGTCATGTCCACAGCATGCCTGTGAGGCCAACTACACTGCCCAAGGCAACTGGATGCTGCAGGGTGTATAGGACAAAAGCATTGCCCCAGCAGCCTCGCTTTCTCCCGTGGGGCCTGGTGGGTGTCCCAAGGCACAGTGATGGAGACTGACCTGTCTCCCAACCCAGCCTTGCAGAGCAGACACTACTGCCAAAAATAAGGCTTAGTGCCAGGCACTGCAGCTGCAAAAGCAGGCCAGGCCCTCCTCTGGCCATCTCCTATCCCCAAGTCTGGCCAACTCCTGCCTTACCCTTTCTCCCTAGTCACCCAGGAACCCAAGCCCAGTTCTGACTGACCCACTCACCACAAGGTAGCATGGGCTGTCCATGAAGCCTCTCCTGCTTCTCACTCCTAAGTGGTTTCCCTGCCCAAAGAACCCACTGGGCCTCTCAGCCCCTCCCTGCCCTGCCCAGGGGCAGCATGCCTTGCAAGAGCTCCTCTGCCCTGCCTCCTGTGCTGCGGTAGACCAACCTGAGACCATGCCTGAAAGCCTGGGCACTGCAGCCTTGCTCAGGCCTCTCCACAGGATTGACAGGTCTGGGAATCCCATACTTTTCCGGGGCCTGGGGTCTAGCAGACCTGTGTTGACCCTGAAGACCATGCTGGACAGGTTCATGGGGAGAGGTGCAGGTGGGAACCACACTGCCCACTGTTGGTGGGGGCTGTCTGTCCCTCCTCTTCCCACCTGTCCTGCTGAGCATTCCTGCTCCTCAGATCCACCCTGTGTGATCAGACAGGGAGGCTGAGGCAGCAGACCAAAGGTTCCAGACAGGGTCTTCAAAGAGGACCTGGGTGTGTTCTCCCCCTAGGAAAGGGCCCTAGCCTCCCCAGCTTGCCCCTTCCAGGGCACCAACCACAGGGAAGCCACCCTCTCCTCACCCACCTTCAGTGAGGGCCTCATTAGCAGGGATTTGGGGAGGCCAGGAACACTTAGGGCCAATTCCCTCCACAACCGCTCAAACCAGCCACTGATGTCAGCTGACAACGAAGTTGGGTTGGGCCATCCAGGGCCTCTGTGTGCCTCAGCTCCAGTACTCTGCCAGGCCCAGAGACCACCCTCCCTCACATTTGGACAGTCCTGCCACCCTGCCACCAGTGCTCTCTGGGCCACTGTGTCCTGCTTATAATGGGGCAACAACACCCACTGCATTGTGGGGTTGAGGATCAAATGAGGTGACTCATGTCTAGTGCCAGGTGTGACACAACATTGTGCAAGGGGTGCCTATATGTGTCCCTTCAGCCCCGCAAGTCCCATGCCTCTCAGTAAGGGTCCCTGAGGCTGATGGTGGCAATGCCCTGCACTCACACTCCCACTTAGGCCCCTCCCCAGATTCAACCATGACTTCTGAGTCTCAGCAAACTGACAGATGTGGTGAGGTGGTCTGGGCCAAGGTCTCTGGGCCTCTGGGTTGGGCTGTCCCTTGGGCCCTGGGGGTCTTTGGAGGCTCAGCTCTGTGGAGGGCCACCTGAAGAGCCCAAGCTCTTAGGGACTTGTGGTCTTCACAGCTTCAGTGTGTGCCTGTGTAGCTGTATGCAGGTATGCAGTGTGGATGTGTGAGTGTGCTGTGCGGCACGTGTGTGCATGCATGGGTGCACGTGAGGTATACAAATGTCTGCAAGTATGTGGCACCAGTGTGGACAGCATTGTGTGCGTGACAGAGGTGTGTGTGTGTGTGTGTGTGCTTGGTGGCTCAGACACTGCCCCTGAAGCTTGGGGACAGCCAAGGGCTCCAAGACTGTGAGCAGCCCCTGACTGGATGGGGCCTTGGCAGGGGCTGGGAGGGCCTGCGGCTGGCTCGGGGTGTCCTGGGAACAGGTCCAAAAGGAAGCTCACACAGGCTGCAGTGGCACCATGGCAACGCAGGCTGCACAAAGCACTGGCCTACTTACGCCCCGCCCCCGCCAGCTTGCTAGGCTGGGGAGGGGGCAGAGGGCTGTTCTGTCTCCTGGTGGGGCTGCACACCCCAGTCTTTGGTGGCTTCGTGCCCCGGGAGCCTTGGCCTGGGTCAGATCTGCAGAGACTCACTCTGTTAATCCATGAACGGGGGTAAAGATGGGGTGTGGGGTGGTCCAGTGCCCAGTAGGTGCACCCTGCCTCTGGGTGGCTGTAGACCCAGCAGGGCTTTGAAAGTCTCCCAGCCCCAGAAATCTCAGGGTCTCTGTGCTGCTGGTGACTGGAATGCCTCTGCCATGCCAATCTGAGACCCCAGGTCAGGACTGAGTCAAGCCCAGAGCCAGCAGCTTTCCTCTTTTGTAGGCAGGACCTTTCGTGCCCCCGGGCACCCAATTGACTCTCTGTCCTCAGTGTGGCCAGGACACCAGGGCTGAACTTGGCTTAGGGCAGTGGAGAGACCTCCTGGGCATCAGCTGATGGCCCAGCACACCAGGGCCTGCCTCTCAGCCTGGCCTGACCCCCAGGGCCCACTGCCTCCTCCTGCTGAGTCATCAGCACTCAGAGCTTCAGGGTTGGGACAAGGGTCCAGTGCCTGGGGAGGCTGAGGAGAGAGGCTTAGGGATCCTGGGCAGTGGGCCTCCACTAGACACTGGACAGAGAAATGGGCACTTGTGAGGCAGCCTGAGGGTTCAGCATGACCCCAGCCAGTCAGCCCTCTAGGCCACCTGTCTGTTCTGTCCACTGCTGGCCACCTTGATGCCCATTCCTCCAGGGTCTCCAGCAGGGGTGGGGACAGTGCCCCACAGAGGCCAGGAAAAGCTGAGGGCCAGCAGGACTGTGAGGCGGCTTTGTGAAGCACCCTGGGGACAGGAAGCTCTCCTTGGCCCCACATGAGGGGTGGAGGTGTCACTTGACACCACACATAGAAAAGCAAATATTTTCTTGGCCTCTCTGAAGCCCCTCAGAGGCCTCTGTGTGACCTCAGGCTGGGTGGCTGTGACATCCCCCCCTCCCTGCTGGTGACAGTGCTTGCTAGGGCTACAGGGTCTCTCCAACTGGCCCAAGTACTGGGGCAGTGAGAAGCAGTGATCCATTTGTCCCCAAACTCCTCTGGACTGAAAGCCCCCCCACTTATCACCTCTACTGCATCCCCTTGTGCTGGGGCCAGTGCCTGGCATCCATCTGAGGAATGAAGGAAAAGCCGTGAATGAATGAGCCTGGAGAGGCCAGCCCCTTGCACCCCACATGAATTGAGGGGTGTCTTCCCAAACACGATCATGTATAATTCCCTCAGGCACCAGCTGTACCGGCCTTCCCCTCCCCCACCCCTAATTTATGCCATAAGGGGGGCGGCCACTCACTGGTTCCCCGCCTGGCAGCGGCTTTGTCCCCAGGCGGATTCCCAACTGCCGCCTTTGGGAAGAAAGGGCCCTTTTCTGGCCGGTGGTGAGGTCACCAAGAGGGGCTGGGCACATACAAAGACTGTGGGCCCCCACCCTGCCTGAATGGCAGCTGCCTCTTTGTCCCCAGCTCCTGGCCTAGGAGAGACCCTGAGGGGCCCCCGGCTCAACAGTAGAGGGCCTGGACTTCCTCCCTGGGAAGCAGAGTGGCACTAGAGCTGCTACCTCCCCCTAAGTGACAGCACCTGCTGCGAGCAGACCCCCATCACAAAAGGCCTGGCAGAGGGCTGGGCCAGCTGTCTGCCTGGGTCCCCAAGGCAGTCCCCAAGGCAGGCAGGCAGGCAAGTTCCCAGGACACGGTAGGGTCCAGTAGAGGGGGACTGAAGCATTAGGACGTGGACTGGGCAGCTTGTGTCCCCTGGCCTGGGTGGGCGCTAGGTGACCATCCCAACAGTGTTGATCAGTTGTCAAAGCCATGTCTCCAAGGCCCTTGGTGCCCATGGGCATCAGGGGTGGAGTGAAGAGCAGTGGGCCTGGGATGTTCCTGGGCACTTCTCCGGGCAGCTCCTGGGCACTGAGGGGGACTAAGGCTCCTGGAGGGTGAGCACTTGGCTCAAAGCTCCCAGCCCCACCTTCTTCAGCCTTGCTGCTCCCACATTGTCTGCAGTGGAGGAGCAAATGTCACCTCTCTGCCCTGGGCTGCACTGACACCCCTGAGGGGGGCCCAAGCCCAGCCAGCAGGTCAGTGAGGAGCAGGACAGGCACTGGTGGCAGAGATCAGGTAGTAAAAACTGTGCTAACAGTAGCAGGAACTCCAATTGCATGTGCATGTGAGGATGGAATGTGGCCTCGAATGCGCCACAGTGTATCCATACCGAGCGCCAACTGTAGGACCTAGAATTGGCCAGTATCCTGGACCACCAAGAACATGCAGCTCAGCTGGGACCCAGCACCTCCCCACCATGCCAAGATGGGTGTCTTGGGGAAGGATTAGGGTTTTTGAAGGCCCAACTCCCAATGCAGGAGGTCCCCAGGGGCACTGGAGGATGTGCATCAGAACACCGTGAGGGCAAAGGCCTGGGGGTGGGACCTAGGAACTCAGGAAGCAACTGTGGTGGGCCAGTAGGAGGCTCCAGGCCCTCAATGACTGCCCCCAGGGCCAGCTGGCAGCACCAAAGCCCTGGAGCTTCCTTAACAGTCTCTCCACGGAGGGAGGAAGTGGAGCCCTACCAGAGCAAAACAAACCCAGTCTCTGTCCCAGACCAGCGGTGGCCAGCAGGACACTGGGACAGCCCTGGGGCCTCAGGTGGGCACTGAATCCAGAGTTGGGGATGGGGATTTGAGTTCCACTACAACTCCAAACCCTGCCCTGAGGGGCTACATGCTGCAAGTGGGAGGGTCAGTTGTCAAAGGAAGGGAGGAGGGGCAGAGGACAGGCCTCCTTGTCAGGGTAGGAGTGAGAGAGCAGGCTGGATAGCAGGGCCAGCTGGTGGGTCTGGGTCAAAGGCCCACTAGAGGCAGACCACATTTCACCTGAGGGGACAGGCAGCCAGTGCACCTGGACCTCCTGGGGACACCAGTGGCCTGAGTTGTCAAGCTTTCCCCCACCAAGAAATGCCTCCTTCCCTGTTGCCTGGTGCTCTGAGCGTCCACTGTGCCTGTAGCTTAGCAACATGCCTCTGTTGCCCCCACTGTCCCCGCCCCTCAGCTGCCCGCCACCCACAGTTGGGCTGCATTCCTCAGCAGGCCAGGCCTTCACAGGCCCCAGGCCTCTGGGCAGAAGCCAGGCCAGGGACCTCACTCACCCTGCATGTCCAGCAGCCCACACTGTCCAGTTCTCTTGAGGATCATGGAGACCAGTTCAGGCAGCTGGGCACTGCTGACTACCATGAGCCAGTTCCTTGCCACAGAGGGGCTTTCCGGGCAGGCCAGTCTGTTCAGAAACCGCACATTTCCGTCTCTTGCCCCAGTGTGCCAAACCAGCCGCTGCGCAAATGTGATTGATGTAACAGGAAGCAGGCCTGGGAGAGGGTTGGCAGGGCTGAGGTGGTCTCGTGGGTGTATATGCTGGTCAAGACTCTTGGATTGTTAGATGGGCATATCCTACTGTCCACAGATTAGGGTGCAAGGAAACATGGTTCTGAGCTATCTTCTGGGGTGACAGCAGGGCTGGGGAAGGCAGAGCAGAACTGCCAGGAGGGTCTGGAAGGAGGACACAGGAGGTCTCTGGCATTGGGGCGATCAGAAGAAGCCAGCACCTCCTGAGGGGCAAAAGTGGGGGCAGCTCAGCCTCCAGCTTCTGCTCTCCTCCTGCCCCAGTGCTGGGCCATGCTGGAGACACATCCTAACCCACAGTGAACTTGTTCCTGGCTGACAGCCACGCCTGGAGGAACAGAGGATGGACACACAGTGACCCTTGCTAGGGACAGAGCCACCCCCTCTCTCCCCACCTGCTCTACAGTACATGACCCACTGCTCTCTCCTCCCCAGGCTCTGATGCCATCCCAATGCTGGAGAACCTGAGAAGCCCCACAGTTCACCTATGTGGAGGGACCCTGGTGAAAGCAAGGCTGGGAGCAGTGGTGCTGGGCACATCTGATTATGGAAGAGGTCAACAAAACACAAAGAGAGGCCTGGGGAGCCCAGCACCCATCTCCCAGCAGCATAAGGGCCCACCTCCCTTCATCGTACCAACTCTGCTCTTCCCCTGCATCCATCCACCTGAGTTATCTGTAAAAGTTGTTTGTGGTGCTGGGGATTGAACTCTGCCACTAAGCCACACTCCCAGCCCTTTTTATTTTACTTTGAAATGATGGAAGAGGGCTTTGGGTTCAATTCCCAGTTACCTCATTTTTTAAAATGAAACATTTGGTTTGCCGATGAGACTCCATGAGGTCCTTGCACAGCACTGTGCTGAGCCTCCAGTTTCTGCCTTTGGAGGTCCCAGGGCAGCTGTGAGGTGGAATCACCTGGAGAGACAGCAATCCCAAATGTGGTACAAGGACCACATTTGAGAACCTCAGGTTCATGGATGTTTCCTGAACATGAAATGGCTGAAGCTTAGGAATGGTTCAGACACCTGGAACATGAGAACTGCTTTGTGGTCTGTAAAGAATCAAAACACATGTGCCTGACATGTAGCAGGAACATTTACCTAGGAAGGGCATCTACTATGTCACAAGAATGTGCCTGGCACCCTAATATACTACTCACTGGCATGTACCCAAGTGGCAGCAAGGACATGGGCTCTGAAGGCCTGTGACATCACCTATCTCAGTCTTCTCAAGGATACTCTGGGAGGAAGAGGGCAAGACTCAGGCAAAACTAGGTGAGAAGAAGAAATGATAAAATTTTGTTCATTCTTGTTAGATGGGCAGCAAATTTGGCTGAGCTTCCTAGTTGCTACAGCAAAGAGAAGACAAAGATTACCTAAACTAGTGTTTCTCAAACTTCAATGCTATTCCAGTCCCTCAGAACCCTGTCTGAAATGTGCCTTTTTATTTTTGGGGGGTACCAGGGATTGACCCCAGGTTAACTACTAAACCATACCCCCTGTCCTTTTTTATATTTTATTTAGAGACGGGTCTTGCTGAGTTGCTTAGGGCCTCACTAAGTTGCTGAGGCTGGATTTTTTTTTTTTTAAGATAGATAGATAGATAGATAGAGAGAGAGAGAGAAAATTTTTTTAATATTTATTTTTTAGTTTTTCGCGGACACAACATCTTTGTTTGTAATGTGGTGCTGAGGATCAAACCCAGGCCGCACGCATGCCAGGCGAGCGCGCTACCGCTTGAGCCACATCCCCAGCCCCTAAGGCTGGATTTGAACACACAATCCTCCTGCCTTAGCCTCCAGAGCCACTGGGATTATAGGTGTACACCACCAAGCCTGGCTGAAATGCACCTTCAGATGAAGAGGTCTGGGGTGGACCTGAAGTCGTCTCTTCAGAACTCCCAGGAGATGCAGATGCTGCCTGGGTACACCTGCACTCAGTCACATCTGGAGAGAAAGCTAGAGTTCCCTCCTCTGCAGGAGCCCAGCCTGGGTGGCTGGGTGGCCACCGATGGAGGGTTGAAGACTACCTGGGCATGACACACCTCATTAGTGCCAGAGGTGGAAGGAACTGAGCTTTTTTTTTTTTTTTTAAAGAGAGAGGAGAGAGAGAGAATTTTTATTTATTTATTTATTTATTTTTTAAAGAGAGAATGAGAGAGGAGAGAGAGAGAATTTTTAATATTTATTTTCTAGTTCTCGGCGGACACAACATCTTTGTTGGTATGTGGTGCTGAGGATCGAACCCGGGCTGCACGCATGCCGGGCGAGCTCGCTGCCGGGCGAGCTCGCTACCGCTTGAGACACATCCCCAGCCGGAACTGAGCTCTTAAGAAGTGTCACTCCTCCCCCCAAACACATACCTGTGTCCAGACAGGGAGGGACACATGGGTTCATCCCTAGGGCCAGGGATTGAAGGACAATTGGAAACCAAGGTTCAAGTTGGGCTGCTTGGGCCAGACTGGGAGGCAGGGGAGGGGCACAGGGTTTGGAACCAGAACAGGCTGGTGAGGGCCCTGGCCCCTGGAGGACCCAAGGTGGGGACGAAGGCTGCCTTTGCTTGCTACTGCAGGGTAGCACGTTCAGCTGGAGCCTTTGTGGAAATGTGCTTAGGGAGTTTGGGTTGAGTGGGCTGGCAAGGTGCCACCTTGGATAAGGACCCTGGGTCTGAGGAACTTGAGCCCCTAGAGTCTGAGGAGGGTGTCTGCTTAAGGTCTCCTTTATCCATAGTAGAGGGGAGAGCCCAGGATGGGTCAGCAGGGCTCAGAGGATAGGGGACTTTGGGCGGCAGCATGTGGCCACCCAACCCTCAGAAGACAGGACCAGGCCAACCAGGGCACAGGAGGGGTGGCCCAGGTTCCAGCCTCCTGGCTGACCCCACCTGACATCCTCAGGGCACCCATAGGTGCTTTGCTCTCACCACCTGGCTCACATGGGAGGTTGCTGATCCTGGAAGTGGAGGGAGGCACAGGGTAGGCAGGAGGGGGAGGCTGCCGGCCTCTGGGATGGAGGGTGTGGGACCAGCCACTGGGGTGCAGGTGAGGCAAGACTCCCTGTTAAAAATAGCCTCCTCTCCCCACCACTTTCTTCAGCAAATATGCCAGCTCTTGCCTCCCCCTGGAAGGGACAGATGTCGGGAGAAAGCTGATTATTGTCAAAGGCTGGAGGCTGTGACCGGAGCTCTCGGTGAGCGTGACCCAATTCTGAGCTATTCTCAGCCTGGTGGGAGCCGAGTTATTCCCTCCCGCCTCAGAGGCAGCCTGACTTTGAAACGCCCTCGTCCCGGGCTGAAACCCACAGGCCCCTGGGCACAGAGACTCTATGTAGGCTGTCCAGGCCAACGCTAGGGCTGGGCCAGCAGCAACACCACAGTCCCTGCTTGCTGATGACCCTCTGTACAAAGCCTGCTTCCCAGACTGGCCAGGCCAGCTGTACTGACAAAGGCTCTGGGGCCAACACACCCTGCTCCAAGTCATCTCTTGAAGCTCAGCTTTTGGGTCAGCAAAGGCAGAAGGGTCCTGTTCCTTCACCTTCCAGCCCTCCTGCCTAGCTGTGATCCTGCAACTCCTCCTCCTAGCAACACAGGGTCTCTCCAACCTTTGGGCTTGGGTTCAGCATGAGATGTGCATGACCAGCACAGGGGAGTGAGCAAAGGCTTGCAAAGACCTGTGTATCTGGGCTGGCCCCTGCCGTGCCTGAACATGTGATGCTGGCTGCCAGTCCCAGCAGGAGGAGAGCAGAGCACAACACAAGAGTGAGCCCTGCTGAGGCTGCCCAAGAGCACAACTCAACACCATGCAGAGTTCTGGGGGTTGTGTGCAGGATGTGTGTGGTGGCCACTAACGAATACATCTGCCTGGAAGGTTGTAGAGGTCAAATGTGGTGCCATCTGCCTGTGCCCAGCCCAGGCAGTATTGCTTCCAGCTCCAGTCCACAGCACCCATAAGCAGATGACCTGGATTTTCCATAAGTCTCCATTGCAAATCTCTCCTGTAATCCTGATAACCACGCAAACGCCCTGAGGTGCAAAAGATATGCAAGTGTCTAAAGACCTCACATGGACCCAAATTCTGGCCTTGAATTCTGAAGCAGATGGAAAAAGGAGGACTTCTCAGCAGCAGCAGTGTGGTCTCACTAGGGCAGGAGCAACCGTGGCAAGCCGTGAGCTGTGCTCCCACTGCTGATAAGACTCACTCAGGAGCCCACTGAGAAGGCACTGTCTCATCCACAGGATGCTACCCACCTTGAGCCCAAGTGGCTCTCCCAGGGAGCCCAAAGGCTGAGCCCCCCAGTGTCCACATTCTCCAGAGGCCTGCCTATCCCTGATAAGAGCAGCTATCCATGTGAGCTACACTGCCCACAAGATCAAGTACAGATTTCTGCCCCTTCTTTGTGGGGACTCCTTGGACCCTCCTGTTTCCAACCTCCACTGGCCCACTGGCCACATTTCACCTGAACCATGTGCCCACCTGTGCCTAGTTCTTGGGAGTCCCTGGAGGCAGATCCAGGCTACCCTGAGCATATTTAGAAAGCCTGGTAGAGGGCAGGTGCCCAAGGCACACCTGCTGGATGAAGGCCCCCCAAGTTTGTGAAGACAATCTCGAGGGCCACACACAAGCAGCTCTCCTGCATGCTGTCCTGGGGCACTGCAGGCCCAGACCTGGAGCCAGACCCCTTCCAGAGGACCCTCCACTCTACCTACCAAGAGGCAGGGCACCCCCAGGCTGGCCTGCAGCCCATAGCCCCCAGCCTGTGCTTGGAGCAGTTCTCCAGACCCGGCAGGATGTGGGTCAGCCCAACCCCTTGAGCCCCTAATGAGGTGGGGTGGGCAGAGGCAGGTGAGACTCTGGGCCTGTCCCTTCACCTGTATAGCAGGCCATGCTGGGTTGACAGTGGCATCGTCTCCCTGGCCTGGCAAGCTCTCCAGCACACAGGAAAGAATGAGGCCTCTGCAGAGTGCCAGGCAGAGGGGGGGGGAGGGCAAGTTGATAGGCTGGCAGACAGTGTGGCAGCATGACCTCCCCCAGTGACCTAGTGTCCCTCTTGCCACCCATGCCCCATCAAGACCCAGCCCTGGTTCCTGGTTGAGGGGTGGAACATCTTGAGGCCCTAGTGCTTCCTGGAGCCAGGCCCCCACAGGTAGACTCCTCCTGTCCCCAGGGTGGGATCCTCATCTATGAGCCTCGGAACAGGTAAGCCAGGGTCTGACTTGGGGACATGCTCAGGGCCTTGAGGGACTTGGAGCTGGGAGTCAGGCTGGCAGGAAGCCAAGTGTGTCATTTCCTTGGCCACATAGTGGGAGATGGATGTTCATCAAGGAAAAACTGAGGCCTGAGGAGAGCAAGCATCAGGCTGAGCAGGGAGTTTCCAACACTGGCCCCATGACAAACCCTGTGTTATTGACTCAGGTGACATCAGGGACCTGCTGACTGGTCACTCACTGGCTGTGAGCCTGTCACTGCCCCCTGGGAGTCAGGCTCCAGGTCTACAGACCTGGGCATCACTTGGTCTCTGCTCCCCTGCTATGCAGGCAGCCCTGCAGGGTGATCAGGGTGAAATGGGGACAGAAGACGGCTGTATGAGGTGCTCCAGCTGGGTGTGACCAAGTCTAGAAAAGCAATACCAAGGGCTGGGGATGTGGCTCAAGCGGTAGCGTGCTTGCCTGGCATGCATGTGGCCTGGGTTCAATCCTCAGCACCACATACAAACAGATGTTGTGTCCGCCGAAAACTAAAAAAAAAAAAAAAATACTAAAAATTCTCTCTTTCTCCCTCTCTTAAAAAAAAAAAAAAAAAGAAAAGAAAAAAGAAAGAAAAGAAAAGCAATACCAAGAAGGGACATTTATGTGGGTCTTGAAGGACCCACAAGTTTGACACTGGACGAGGTGGAGCTCCAGACAAGAAATGGCAGGATTCATGGTTGGTCGGGGCAGGAGGGCTACAAGTAGCCCAGATCCAAACAGCAGCTGTCCTATGGGGCACCATGGGTGGCCTTGGCTTTCCTGCTGCTCATCCCCTCAAAGGTATTGAGTCTTTTTACCTGAGGGCAGGCTTGGTGACTTAACCAGGGCAGCAGTTTGGGCTGCCAGCCTCAGTCACCTGGGCCCTGCAGTCCTTGAGATCTGTGTGCTTGTGACTGTGTAGTACTGTGCCCTGAGGGTCACCACAGGCTCTTCCTCAAGGCCAGCAAGCCAGTTCAGGCAGAATGGAGCAGGTTTGGGACAGCATGAAATCTTCAGGGTGCCCTCAAGCAGTTCATGACCCTCTGGAACTCCTGGCCTGTTCCCTAGGCTGGACATGAGGTTAGAGGTCAGGCCAGGTCCCAGAGAGGGATAAAATCCCTAGAGCAGGACCAGTCATGCTAGGGACCCTGAACAATTCTGAGGGGACACAGGCTTCTTGGGCTATGTCAGCTCCACCCAGAGGCGACTTGCAGTGAGAGACTTCAGGGACTAGGGGCCAGGACACCACTACCAGGAAGGTCAGTGGGTTCTTTAGGGGAGGGAGGGCACACAGGACATGGGCCATGGAGGACTAGCACTCTTGGACCCTCACGCTCCCCCCAGATCTAGAAATGAGGGGCCCCCCTTGCAGCTAGAGAGGGGTGGCCACACACTTGCCCATTTGTCCACTGAATCCCAGGATGCCACTGTCCCGGAGTTTGGAGCCCCTACAGTGCCTACCCTGGGACAGAGGCAGAAGCAGGGGGCAGGGGCCAGGGGCCAGGAGGGCCAAGTGCAGGGCAGATTGCCCTGGAAACTAGCTAAGGGTGGACCATTAGGCAGTGAGAGGCCAGTCAGCATAGCGGGAGAGCACATTTATTCTTTAGGCATACATGGGAGCCAGCCATGCTGGCTTGGCACCTGAGGCTCTGACGGCTAGCTCTGCACCAGTGGCCTCAGCGCTGGACACAGGCCCAAGGCCATGCACTGGGGTGACCACCAGGGACTAAAGCCCTGGTGACTCACCCTTCATGTCCCCCCTTCCTTGATAAACATGCCCTAAGTCTTCCAGAGGTGGTGATAAAGGTGCCCTCTTTGGAGATTCCTCCCCACTGGAAGTACTGTCCCCACGGAGGACCTCCTCCACAAGCCAAGGAAGGCTCAGGGTCGGTCACCAGAGGTTTGGGGTTGCACCGGCTCCTACATGGAGCCACCAGGTCACCAGAAGCAAATAACCATCATACTGGGCAATTCCTCTGCAGGTCAGGCTGCGGCATGACCCCAAAGATAACTCATAAAGGGCTCTGGCTGGGCCAGGGCTACAGAATGAACCTCCTGGGGGTTGGTGGCAGGAGATCCTGCCCCTGGATGTGAGAAAACCTGAGGCCTGGGTACTTGGAGGCCAGACAGCAGGGTCACCTCCCCAGCATCCTAGGTAAGCACGGTCCTCTCAGCAACCGGAGAGGCAGAGATGGGCAGGGTAGGGCAGCATTCTCCAGGTCAGTTCCACCATGGCTTCCGGCCAAGCCCCAGGACCACCAGTGACTCAGGGATGGGATGGTCCCCAGCCCTATGAGACACTGCAAGCTCTGACCCTCCTCCACCCCTTTCTCCCATAGGTCCACCTTAGAAAGGAGTTAGACCCTGTCACTCCCTAGCCTCAACACCCAGGAGAACCTATGGCAGTGAGGTTTCACACTGACTACAAAGAGCAGTCAGACCAGATCCTGGGCTCGGCAGAGATGCGGGCAGAAGTACTCCTTCCACAGATGATGATAATGGCCATCCCTCCTTGCCTGCCCCTTTGGCCACCCAGGAGACCCCAAGCCCCACCCCACCATCCGTTTCTAAACACAAACCCCAGCAGGCATCCACTGCCATAAAAGGTGGCCCCTGGCCTTCCTGCTTGCCCCAGGATGCTCCCAGCTCCTTAGCGCTCCCCCCAGGACCTGTTAGCCTGGGGACTTGGTGGCGAAAGTCAGGTAGCCTGTGTGGCCGACAGCCTCCTTCATGGGTGTGCCGCTGCGGAAGGGGCTGGCATCAGGATTGGCAGGAGTGCCTGTGCTGGCCTGTGGGTCGTTGGCTCCTAGGTCAGGCAGGGGCAGGCTGACAGTGCGCACATTGTAGACCTGTGGCAGCACCTCCAGGGTGCTCAGCTCCGTGAAGCCGCGGGCTGCCAGCGCCTGGCATGTGCGCTGCACCTGCTCAATGCACGGTGAGAAGGAACAGAAACGCCCACCTGCAGGAGGCAGGAGGTGGGTCAGAGATTGGCCTAAGGCAGTCCACAGAGCCTCTGAGCTCTCAGGCCACAGAGAATAGGGACCTCCTGGGTAAAGGGCTGTGCGTGGACCTTGCAGAAGTCTAGCCCCCATCTGCTGGCCTGCCTTATGGCAGGAGCTATCCTGGAGCCTGGGAACATGAGGAAGAAGCTACAGTCCACTGGTCCAGCTTGGCCACCACTCCAACCCCTCCTGTGCCTAGAAGCCAGGCCAAATCCACTGTCTGGATCTCACTGGCCTCCAGTGGGACTGCTTATTCTGCCTTCTAGGAGGCAGCCAAGGGCCAAGGCTGGGGTTGGGGTGGGGCCAGGCCAGCACAGCTGTCAGAGCTGGGCCAGGAATAGCTCCAAATATACGGCAGCACTGGGGCGGTATGTGGGCTGCTGCTGTCATAGGAAATTAGAGGCTGTTGCTGGCTCCTGAGAACAGGAGGTGCCTACCCTGAGGATAGATAGTCTGAGCTCTCCACCACCTCCCACCAGGGCAGCCCATGGGTGTTGCCCAGCCCACCTGAAGTATGTGAGAGTCCATCCCAGGTCCCCATCCTGGCAAGGGGTCATGGGGAAGCTGAGGCAGGGAAGAGGTGTGTCAAGCCCAGGCAGGTCTACAAACATCCCATGGCTGGGTTCCCTCAGCCACACCCCTGCACTGGGGGATCTGGGGATAGGCATTGTGCCTGCAGCTTGACACCAACCCACAGGCAATGTCACCTCTGAGGCAGAGTAGACCATATGCTTCCCTGCCTGGCACCACAAACAAGCCTGCAACTGAAATGGGGCTGGCAGTGCAGCTCAGTGGTGGAGGCTTCCTTAGCACATGAGGCCCTGGCTTCTATCCCAGCATTACAACAAAACAAAATAAACAAAACATACACCAGATCCATGAAAAAGTGAGCAGTTTCAGGACCCAGAACCCACAGATCTAGGGCAGGGGCCAGGAGCTCAACAGGACATGGGAAGGGGTAACATACAGGCACCAGTGCCTCAGTGCTCCTCCTGAGGAAGGCATCCCTGGGCCTGGGCCCTCCAGGGACCCCAAAGCAGAGGACCCCTATGTAGGCAGGGCCACACCATAGGGGGCAGGTGTGGGGATGCCAGGAGCCTATGTACTCCCACAGGCTGCCCCTTCCTGAAGCCCAGGCCAGCTCAGCAGAGACCAGGGACACAGGGGTCCTAGGCCAAGCCTGAGCCAGCAGGAGGACCTTGGCCTGTGTCTTGGAGGCAGTGGCTGTCCAGCCCCCACCTTCTGCACTGCAGCCCTTAGCTGGGGGTGTGAGGGGAGTGGCCCTGGCTCCTGGCTAGCTCCTTTTCCAGAAAAGGCAAAATCCCTGGGACTCACCAGCCGCCTCCCTGGCTTGGGGCCCGACCTTCCTTCCCTAGCCTCCTGCAGGGCTCCGCCTCCACACCGGCATCTTCCCTAAAAGGGGCCAGCTGCCTGGCTCTGTCTCATGGGGGAGGGTAGACTACAGGAAACAGCCGGACTGCCCCATGAGCCAGGCCCATCCTGTCATGCAGAGCCTGCCTGCACTCAGATGAGCTGCAAGAGTCCCCAGAGGTCTGTCATGTCCACTGCAAGAGTGGAGAGGGGCCTATCCTCCCCAACCTGATTCCTTAGCCAGGTCAAAAAGGAGCCCTTGCCTAGCCACTGCCACTACATGGCCTGGAGGTGTCTGCACTTTCCTGGGCTCCAGCTGACTCAGAGCTGAGGCGGCCCCAGCGCTCTACCCCAAACTCTCAGCCCCACGGGCTGCAGCCCTCCCAGAATCTCTTACACACCTTCAACCTTGAGGGCATCCCAGGCATGGCCCACAGCCTCCCAGGGTGATGGGATGTCCAAGAAGACAGCATCAGCCACGTGGCTCACACCAAAGCCACTGCGGCACACATCCTGGGTGCGCACTGTCACCCAGTGGCCCACTCGATGCTCCTGGAACTCCTCCCTGGCTTTGTCTGCCCGCTGCTGATGAAACTCCACTGTGTGCAGGTGGCCTGTGGGGGCAATGCTGCGGATGATGGCATGGGACACAGAACCACTACCAGTGCCTGGCAAGACAAGACCAGACAGGTGTCAGGGGGTTGCTCAAAGCCCACAGCCACCCAGGAAACAGCTTCATGCTCACCTGGAGGGACCTACAGAGGGCCCAAGAGGTCAGCTGACCCCAGGGCCACTGAGGCTACAATAGATGGGCTATGTCTGTTTCAGGTACAGGTGAGGGCAGTGACACTGCTACCCTGTCCCAGCAAGGTGTAGGCCCAGGGCCTGGGTTCAGCAGGGCTGACAGAAAAAGGGTTCAGATACCATGGTGGCAACCTCAACCCACTGGCCTGTCCCACCTTCAGCCTTGGCACCTTCCACAAGTTGAGGGTTCTGTTAATAGCTGCCCACCTCCTTTCTACCTCCCTCCTGTGAGCTCTTTGGCCCACTCAGGTCCATCCGACCCCAACCCTGCCCAAATCCATCCCATGTGGCTCTGCCCGAGCCTGCCCTGACCTTGGGTACATGGTACAGCAGTCAACCTACCCCACAGCAACATTTTCCCCCCAAATCATCCATCTCCCCAACTCCTCTCCAGCCTCTTTCATAGCTGCCCTCTGCTCAACTCTGTCCTGCAGGGCCTGTGCTGGCCTTCGGCCCACCACAGCTTCAAGTGCCTACTTGATGGCAACACATCGATTCCTGGTGTAGCACCCACTGCACTTGCTACCTCCCCCTCAACACACAGCCACATTAGTACTGACGTGCAAAGCTAGACCCCATCCAACCCCAGATCTATTCCCTGTGAGGCTTCTCAGACCCAGGCAACAACACCCACTGCTAGGGCCAGATGCCACGGTGGCACCATCAACCCACTTCTCCCATCCCACATGCAAATCACCAGGGACTCCTGCCACCTCCTTCCAAATCTCTCCAGAAGCTAGTCCCAACTTGCCATCCACATGTCTCACCTATGCCCCACTGCCCTCAGCTCTCTGCAACAGCTACCTTCAGTCCTATGTTGACACAGCCAGCAGCGTTTTCTACAGTCATCCAGTTACTTCCCCTCTGCACAGTCAGTTGGGCTCCCCTCCCACTCAGGTGAAAGCCAGACTCCTGAAAATCCTCCGAGAGGTATCCCATTACCTCCCTAAGCTCACTCCCTGCTCCAACCATACTGGCCTCCTTGCCAACTATCGCCTCAGGCCCACCTCAGGCCTTTGCACAGTTCTCACTTGGCTCATCATTTTTTTTTCCCTGGGTACTGGGCACTGAACTCAGGGGCACTGGACCACTGTGCCACATCCCCAGCCCTGTTTTGTATTTAGAGACAGGGTCTCACTGAGTTGCTTAGCGTCTTACTTTTGCTGAGGCTGGCTTGGAACTTGTGATCCTCCTGCCTCAGCCTCCGGAGCCTCTGGGATTTCAGGCGTGTACCACCGTGCCTGGTCTCATCATTTTTGATTCACTTATCCCCTCCTCAGAGAAATCTTCCAGGACTACTCTAGCCTGAGGGTTCCTCTAAGTTACCCTCAAACACAAGACCCTGTCTTACAAGCTTCCCCGCAATCAACAGCTCTGAAGTGGTCATACAGGCTCAATTTCCACCTTCTTGTGGAACCTCACAGAAGAGCAGAAGTATGTAGACTGACAAAATAGGATGAGCATCTGAGAGGCTGATGCCTGGCTCAGGAAACACAGGGAGAGCTGACAGAGTTGGCTCTGAATCCTGCTCCCCACGTCCCAGACACCCCAGAGAGGTGCCTCAAAACACCAGCAGCAGAGATTCTTCCAGACCCTGAGTAGCATACCACCAGGAATCCAGCTGCATCTGGGCCCAGGGTTGTTCTTGGCATATCTTGATCACCGCCCCAGGTGGTTCCAACATGCACATGCACACATACATAACATCTCTCAATCACTCTATCACCCCCAGGCCCTGGCTCAGTGACAGTGGTGCCAGCCTTCACTGGAGGTAGGTAAATTCCTGGCTATAAATGAACACAGGGCAGGATCCCCACTACAATGAGATCCTGGAGTAGCCCCCATCTCCCTCCAAGAAGGGGCAATACTGTCTCTCTGGCAGCAAAAGGAATAGAGATAGGCAGTTAGCACCTTGGTCAGCGCCAATTAACACCAGCCCTGCCCCACCAAGGCAAGCAGGACCCTCAAGGACACCAACTCCTCCTGATCTTCCAGGTCCAGACCTCACCACTTCTCAATCTGATGACAACACAACCAAACAGGCTTCCCTGCTTCTATCCTCACTCTCTGCAGTCACGCCCTAAAGGGGCTGCTAAAATAAAATGATCAGCCATGCCTGTCCACACGAAGGGCAGGCTGCAGAATGTCCGGACCTTGGCTCTGACCTCTACTTCCCCATCAGTTTCTCAGAACTGAGGCAGCCTGAGGCACTCACCAGACTCGCAGACCACAGAGCCAGGCCGCAGCTCCAGCATCATAGTGAGCAGGGCGATGTCAGTGGAGTAGAGGATTTGTGTGCGATGTGGTAAGTTCAGAGTCCAGAGTTCAGGTGTGGGGTGAAGCACATACACCCAGCCACCTCGGCTGCAGATCACTTTGGAGCCAAAGGGACGGCCAATGAGGTCGACTGAATGCCGCAAGACACCGTGCCGGGTCTGGGTCTGTGCCCCTCGCTGCACACGCACTGCCACCATTGAGCCATGACCCAGTGACAGGATGGCTGTGTCACCCTCTTTGATCAGCTCTTCATAGGCCACGAAGCTCATTGTGTTGATGTCTGCAAGTGCTAGACCTGGAGAGGGGAGTATGGGCATGAACAAAGGGCCAAGAGGCAGGATATGGACAAGCGGTCCGGACATGAGGCCTATGAGACCCAAGTTCTGAGCAGTGAGATATGGGGGTGGTAAGTGGCTGGCTCAAGAGGGATGCACTGAGATCTGAGGCCCTTCTTGGTCTGGGGCACGAGAAGGGCCAAAAAGCGGGAGAAACTGAGGCTCAGCCATGGCCGGGACCCCAGAATTCCCAGAAGACGGACCTGCCCTTCTCATCACCCTTTTCCGGGAGGAACCTGGCTCCATTCCCCCGCCGTGAGATGAGCAGGCGGCCTTTGCAAGGCATCCACCAGACGGGGAGCGGAAAGCGACCAGTGGGGTAAAGCCTGGCCTGACTCCGAGCACCCCCTCCCCACACCCAGCACCTACAAGGCGGCTCGGGGCGCGAGGGGGGGGGCTCGCCAACCAGGCGCCGGAGGGATGCGGGACGCGAGGAAGGAGTCTCACGCTGCGCGGAGCTCACCCGCCGCACCAGGTACCGGGCTCCACACGTGCGCCTGCGGCGCAGAGCTGCCGACACCGCACTTCCGGCGCCCGCGCGCGCGGATGACGTCGCGCCGCGTCCCCGCGCGCGGGATGCTGGGAGCGCCGCGCTGCCCTTCGCGCCCTCCCAGAGGACGTTTGCTGTGGCGTCTTCCCGGCTGCGGTCGCCCTTGCATACTTGTGCGTTGCCTAAGAGATCCGAGCACAGGACTAAATAAGTCCCCCTCCCCGCCAGCCGCCACCTCCGCGAGGCCTTTAGACTCGCCGCGTACCCGCGGCCCCTACAGGGGGACCTCCTGGCTCTGGAGCGCCCTTGCGCAGCCCGTCATCCCCGGCGGCCCCACCCGGGCATGCCAGGAAACTGCCGCAGACATCTTGTCATGGCCAACGACTCGGGAACACGTTGCCTGGGCCCCAAAGGCCTCCCAGCATTTTGCAGGGCAGAGAGGGTCCCCAAAGGCTTTGGCTAGGATCAGCCCGAAGTGCCTTATTAGGAGTCTGGTGGCCCCCGGCCAGACCCTGCAGACGCACATTCCTTTGAGGGGAAGGCTGCTCCAAGGAGGGAAAAGGGGTCCGAGTCCCCTCGTTAGACCCCAGACACCGTGAAGCTGGATGAACTGGGTTCCTTTGGGGGCCTGAGCAGGGGGCTAGGGGAGGGATGGCTGGAGGGCTGGGCAGAAAAGGGAAATGGGAGTGGTGTTCTGTCTCAGAAGTCAGAGCCGGTTCCTCTGGAGCAGGGGCGGGCGCCTGGGAGGGCAGGCATGGAGTGTTTTACTCCAGCCCCCCCTCCCAGGACCAGGCCTTATCCTGTTAGCCCCGGGGACTGGAGACCTCCCAGCCTACCCAGCTATGCTGGGAACCCAGACCAGCTGACTCTGGGCTACACTCCTCAGCCCACCGTCTACTCTATCCTGGCAAAAAGTGGATGGGTAGCCCCTATAGAGTGGGCTGTTCCCTTCCCCAGAGTCCTGCCAGCCTGTGGGGGACCGCTGAACTCTCCTGAGGATGCACTAGGCCAAAATGTGTGTGACCTTTGCCATGACCCCTCAGAGTTGAAGATAGAAGCACAGGTGCCTGACAGCACCTCATACCTCCACACCTCTGCCTTGGCTGCCCCTGGGTCTGAGGGCCCTGAGAGGTTAGATGGTAAGGGGTTTTCAGTAACTTCCCACTGTGGGCCCATGTCCCTCTGTGACAACCCAGCTCCATCAACTCTGCAACCTCTGTCTCCCTCCCTTGAGGGAGGAACCACCCACTAATTGTTCCCCTGGGGGATTTAAACTTTCCACTTCCCCTGGGGGTTCCTCTTCCCCAGCCTCTCAGCTTTGGCTTGGAGAGAGGCCTGGTATAAGGCTGAATTAGGACTCTGACTCAGAGGTGGTTTCCCTCAGTCCCAACTTCCCACTTTCCTTTCTGTCCAGTACTGACTGGCCAGCTTCTCCAGTGTCCCCTCCTCTAGGTAACCTCCACATAGGTGCCCATCTGTTCCATCAGGCTGCCCAGCCCTCAGCCTGAGCCCTTAAGCAAAACCAGCTTTCCATAGGCCTCAGCAGATTGATTGCCAGGATGGGCTCCTTTCTCAGAGCAGAGTTTGTACACTGGAACTTGCCTAACAAGAACAGATGCTTATCTGTGCCCAGCTAAGTGTCAGTGCATTGAATCCTCCCCACAATCCTAGGCAGGGGGCATTTTACAGGTGGGGAAATAGACTTAGAGGTTAGATAATTTGGTTAAGGTCACATAGCCAAAGTGGTCAAAGTGAAATTGGGATTAAAGCCAGTATACCTAGCTTCAGATAACCAATGGCACATTTGAAGAAATGAAGGAACAGGCAGAGAGGAGTCCCTTAGGAAACTAAGGATGCCTTTTGGGGAAAGTTGCTCCACCTGTACCCCAGGCAGGGACTTGGTGCTGGAGGTTGGAACCCTTTCCCTAATCAGGATAACACCCTTCTGCTGTGTGTCCTGTGTCCTGTCCTGTGGCCCCAGGGCAGCCCCTCCCTATCTCTTGAACCTAACCAACTTCCCCTTTGGGTTCTGCAGAGTTCATGGGCAAGAGCAGTAGGAGGGGGCTGGGGATGTGGCTCAAGCGGTAGCACGCTCGCCTGGCATGCGTGCGGCCTGGGTTCGATCCTCAGCACCACATACAAACAAAGATGTTGTGTCTGCCGAAAACTAAAAAATAAATATTAAAAAAAAAAAAAAAAAAGCAGTAGGAGGAAGCTTGCCTGCTGCCATTTCACCCTGGGTGCAGACTTAAGGGTAGTCTCAGTTCTGGCCTGGAGCCTGACCCTTCCTGCCTCGCCTATGCCTGTCTGCGCCTGCGCTTGCCCAGGACTCCTTTGAGGCCCCTTCCAGGCCCTGTGGTTAATGTGTAACCAGGTGTGATTTCTGAGGAACTTGAACCATGAACTGGCAGAGTGATGTCACTCAAATTCTTGCCCAGAAGCTGCCAAACCAGATTCTGTGGGCTCCAGGGATGGCAGAGGGTCTACATTGGAAGACTAGCCTGGATCAACAGAGTAGAGTTTTTCTGTCAAGGGGGAGGTCTAGGACCCTCCCCTTGTCCTCAGGCAGAGATCCCTACCAGGCAGGGGCTTCTTGGGAGGCCCATCCTGGCAATCAGCTGAGGCCTAGGGGAAGCAGGTTTTGCTTAAGGATTCTGGCTGAGGGTTGGGCAACCTGGTAGAACAGATGGGCACCTCTGGGGAGGCTGCCAGGAGGACAGGGCACGGAAGCAGGCTGTCAAGGCTCTAAGCAGCTCCTGTCTGGTGGGGGCCTCAGCTGGACACTTGGGTCTGAGGGCCTCCAAAGGCCCTGCCCCCTTTCCTCCTTGGTGCTGCTTATGCCCCAACATAGCTTTCTGACACCCTGCCCAGGGAGTATGCCTGCATCCCAAGGGCAGGTGCCTCAGGATCATTGAGGAATGGCTGCACCTCTGTCACCAGACTGCCAGACTTCCTTTGTGTATCTGGAGAAAGGGGCCCCAAACACCCGTCTTTGAAGGCTGAGGCCTGCCCAGGCCCCGGGCAGGAGCACCATCCTGGAGTGCTCTAAGGGTAGGTAACCCTGCAGCCGTACCCTCTGGACCTTGCCTCTGCCATCCTGACCTTGCCAGTGGAGAGAGGGGGAAAGGAGTCCTTTCCCTCGGGGGGCCTGGGGTAGGGGTGACTCTGAGAAGCTTCAAGGGCTAGCGACAAAGAGCAAGCCCACCCCACACACACACCTGCCCCCCGAAATGCCCCCCACCCCCAGATGCCAAATCTGTCTTCTCTATGTTTCTACAGAAACTTGAGCACTTCAAGCCTTTGGGGCTAGAGACTGGGGCAGTTGCAGATATTCTAAATTTGGGGGAAGGGGCTGTAGGGAGTGCAAAATGCAGGGATCCCAGGATTAAGGGACACCTGCCGTCTGGCCAGCTGGATGAGCCATTTGTTTTTTTACATTGGTTTGTTTTATTGGTCTAAGACATGCTGACTTGGAGGTTGAAGTAGGCCAAGGTGAGTGAGGAAAGAGGCAGAGTCTCCTTGGCAGTAGCCGCAGGGACAGGACGACGCTGGGCGGCCCATACCCTTCCATGCTAACACAGCAGAGGGTAACATGCTTCATCCTTCGGGTCTTTGCCCTAGTGCCCTCTTCTTAGAGGCACCAGCACAGTGTTCCCTTTAAGCTAGGATTCCTGTCCCCTCAGGGCCCTGCCCACTAGAGGCAATGTCCTACCATTATTTAGTTCACTTGGACACTTGCTCATGCTGTCTCCCTCCAGCAGCTGGGCTGGGGTCCTTTTCCCCCTTGATTTCCTTCATGTCCCTAGAGCCTGGTGCCTGGGAGGAACACCCTATATAATGGCTGGAGGGATTCTTTAGAATATTAGCAGGGATGAAGGTTCTCTTCTCCTTGCTTTGTTCACCCACACCAGAGGCTGTGGATGAAGTTAACCACTAGCTTCTTCTCTCTTTTAAATGGCTGCATAATGTTCCACAACAGGGAGATCGCTTTCTATTCATGGCCACACCCCCAGTGATTGGCAAGTGACCTTTCCTTTCTGGATTTGCCTGTTGTTGTTTTTTCCAGTACACATCTCTTTGTCTATTTGCAGAGAGAATGGACACTGTTCTTTCTATAGGCTGGATTCCTAGAAGTAGGATTGCTGGGTCAAGGAGTTTGAACATTTTTAATTTTAATAGTTACTGCCAAATTACTTTCCAAAAAAGTATGTAGCAACTCAGCTGCAGGCAGGGTGTGAATGCCTGTCTCCACACATTGCAACTCTGCTCTACTGGCAGGGGTCAGTCTTTTAAATTCTTGCCAATCTGAGTGTGTGGGGTGGGGGAAGATATAGTCATCTCAGTTTTAATTTGCATGAGTCTGATTAGTGAGATAATTTTTTAAATGTCACATGTACTTATTGATGACGTTTTTTCCCATCTTTGCCTAGTGTCTCAGGGCTACCTTTGAGGCTGAGGTTGTAGGAATTTACCCCTCGATGAAGAGGGTCCTGGGGTTCGGTTCTGGAAACTCACCAGCATTCTCTCAAGACATAGGGTCCTTTATCTATCAGAAGGAGTTTGGCCCAAGGGTCTGCAGCTCGGTTCTCTGGGAGCCCTGAGACATGCCCAAGGTCAGGGCATCGAATGTGCAGCTCAGCTGGGCCACAGCCAGACTGCACCTCCCTCTGCAACAAGAACAACCAGGAGATACCTCGGGCACCTTGAGGAAGGTCGGAGGCTCCTGGCCAGCTCTGGGTTGGGGTAGGGGATCTGCTGCAGAGCCCTGGATTCTTTCGCCGGACCCCTGGCCGCAGCCACCCACTGGGGGATTAGCAGGACAATGGAAGACAGGAATCTGGGTGAGCATGAGCCCGAGAGTCCTAAAGTGCTTGGTGGCTTTCCAGACTCAGTTTCCCACCCGCAGGCACTGTGTAGGAGATGTGGGGTGTGTTTCAGAATGTCCAAGGGCCTGTGGTTCCAGTTTCGGTGTCCTGGGCGGGCGCTTGGCTGGGTGGCCTGGCTGCACTGGGTCCCTGCGACTTCGTGCTGTGGTGGGCGGCTTGGGGACTTCGGGGGCTACCCAGCGACGGACAAAGCGGAGGCACCACCCCGAAGCACGGGCCAATGGAATGAATGGGCTATAAATAGCGGCCAATGGGCGGCCCGCAAGGCGCCCCTTAAGAGCCCGGGGAGCGCCGAGCGGCCGCTGTTCGCCTGCGCCGCACTCGGAGCTGCTGACTGACTGAGCGCTCCCGCCCCTCCAGGCCGCCCGGTGAGCGGGCCCGAGGGCTGGGGGTGGCCGCACCGGGTGTGGGGCGGGGACGCTACAAGGAGGGGTGCGGGACCGCGGCATCACGCGCACGGGGCGCGCCTCCTGGAGCGCGCACTGGACCAACGGGGGTCCTGGGCTACGCGGGCGTCCCCCCACCCCGCGCGCCGCAGACCCCTCTGACCTTGGCTGCGTCCCCGGAGCACCGTGGAGCCCTGAGCGGTCTGCTTGACCCTGGAGGTCGGGTGCACCGGGCCCCGCTGACCCTCGCTTCCCCGCAGCCCACCGCCGCCGTCATGCCCTTCTCCAATGGCCACAACGCGTTGAAGCTGCGCTTCCCTGCCGAGGATGAGTTCCCCGACCTGAGCGTCCACAACAACCACATGGCCAAAGTGCTGACCCCCGAGCTGTACGCAGAGCTGCGCGCCAAGAGCACGCCAAGCGGCTTCACGCTGGACGACGTCATTCAGACTGGCGTGGACAACCCGGGTACGCGCATCTCTTATCATGGTCAGACTTCCAGAGTCCCCCCCCCCAAAGACCCCCTTGTGGTCAGGGCTCTCCGCCCTTTCCCTACCTTCTCCCGGGCCGGGGTCCCGGCGCCCCCTGCCCGCGTACAGCCACAGGGTCCTCAGCAGCCCTCTCCAGCCTGGCGGTGACGTCACTGTCCCCCGCACCCCTCCCCCAGGCCACCCGTACATCATGACCGTGGGCTGCGTGGCGGGCGACGAGGAGTCGTACGAGGTGTTCAAGGCACTTTTCGACCCCATCATCGAGGACCGGCACGGCGGCTACCAGCCCAGCGATGAACACAAGACCGACCTAAACCCGGACAACCTGCAGGTGTGGGGCGGCCGGGGGCCGGGCGGCCGGGGGCCGGGGGCCGGGCGGCCGGGCGGCCGGGCGGCCGGGCGGCCGGGGGAGGGTCTCCCGCCGCTCACTCCCTTCCCATTCTGCCGCGTGCCCAGGGCGGCGATGACCTGGACCCCAACTACGTGCTGAGCTCGCGGGTGCGCACGGGCCGCAGCATCCGCGGCTTCTGCCTTCCCCCGCACTGCAGCCGCGGGGAGCGCCGGGCCATCGAGAAGCTCGCGGTGGAAGGTAGCGGTCGGGGCGGGCCGGAGCGCGGTTCCCCGTCTGGGTCTCCGCTGGGCTTGTTTACCAGCCGAGCTGCTGCGCTCTTATCGGCGCGCGCCTGTGTCCAGTTTCCCCAAGAGACCCAGGGACCAAGGCCCAGACCAGCGCCCCCAGCGGCCTGAGGCCCAGGGAGGGCGGGTCCTGGCCCTGGGTCCCCGCCAGGGACCGCCGCCTGCTCTGCTCCGGCGCCCCCTCAGGGGCGGGCGTCGGAGACGGGGGAGGGGCATGCAGCACGGGGCTGGGGGCCCGGAGAGGTGGGGCTGTGAAGCCCCCGGATGTCCTGAGCGCGCCCCTCCGCAGCCCTGTCGAGCCTAGACGGCGACCTGGCGGGCAGGTACTACGCGCTCAAGAGCATGACCGAGGCGGAGCAGCAGCAACTCATCGACGACCACTTCCTCTTCGACAAGCCGGTGTCGCCCCTGCTGCTGGCCTCGGGCATGGCCCGCGACTGGCCGGACGCCCGCGGCATCTGGTATGAGACCCCTTCCTCCTCCCGCGGATTCCTTCCCTCCCCCCGCCCCCCCCGCAGATTCCCTCTCCTCCCCTCCCCCTCCCGCGGATTCCCTCCCCTCCCCCTCCCCCCAGAGGTGGGGCCCTCTGGGCAAAGTAGGAAGAGGGAGGGGCGGAGCTCCTGGTCCGTGTGGGGCCGCCCCAGACCTGAGCAGGTGACCTTGGCCGCGCAGGTGTGTGAAGGGCCAAGTCTGCTAGAGGCCTCAGTCTCCGGAGATTTTCAGGGTGGGGACGGGTCTCGTTGGCGTCTCTCCTCCACCCTCTTGGGAGCCAGAGCTTCTTGTTTTCTTCTTTCTCACCCTCTCCCCCGCCGGGATTCTGCCAGGTGCTTGTGACGCAGAAGCCTCCTCAGGAGTCTTGGCAGGGCTCCTACCCCGCTGTCTGCGCAATGTCTGCGCAGGGCGGGCGCTGCGTGGAGCTGGCTTACCCCTGGTGGGCTGGCCTGGCTGCCCCTGCCCCTTGCTTCTTAGGTGGGGAACTGTCCTCATAAGAAGGGATCAGCACTTGACCGACAGGTTGGGGCACACTCTATGAGATGTCCTGTGGCCCTGCCACCGTCTAGTGTTGTTGGGGCTGGGCAGCCCACATTCCCGGGCATAGCTGGAAAGAGCACCTAAAGATTTTGAAGTTCTTTTTGTCTGAGGACGCCAGGAAGGTTTTTCTGGTTGTCTTAAGACCACCAGCCTTGGCCTGACTGTGCCTTCTCCCAGGCACAATGACAATAAGACTTTCCTGGTGTGGATCAATGAGGAGGACCACCTGAGGGTCATCTCAATGCAGAAGGGGGGCAACATGAAGGAGGTGTTCACTCGCTTCTGCACTGGCCTCACCCAGGTCAGGCCTGGCTGCCTCCACCCTGGGCCTGCATGCTGGGTGGGGGCTTGGGGCTTGGTGCCAGGGAGGAGGCAGGCTGGGATGTGACTCCCCTCGGAAAACCCAGGTCTCCTAGGGTTCCAGCCCCACCTGCGCTGGTCCCTTGGGGCTCTCTGTCTGGCCTCCCCTCCCATGTCCCCTTCCTTCTCCACCTCCAGATTGAAACTCTCTTCAAGTCCAAGAACTACGAGTTCATGTGGAACCCTCACCTGGGCTACATCCTTACCTGCCCTTCCAACCTGGGCACAGGGCTGAGGGCAGGTGTGCACATCAAGCTGCCCCACCTGGGCAAGCATGAGAAGTTCTCTGAGGTGCTCAAGCGGCTGCGGCTTCAGAAGCGGGGCACAGGTGAGAGGCAGGTGTCACAGGCATCCATCCCTCCTAGGCAGACATCTTTTTCTGCCTTACTGACCTGGCTGTCTCCCCATCCCCAGGTGGTGTGGACACAGCTGCTGTGGGTGGGGTTTTTGACGTCTCCAATGCAGACCGCCTGGGCTTCTCAGAGGTAGAGCTGGTGCAGATGGTGGTGGATGGAGTGAAGCTGCTCATCGAGATGGAGCAGCGGCTGGAGCAGGGCCAGGCCATTGACGACCTCATGCCTGCCCAGAAGTGAAGCCTGGCCCATGCCACCACCAGCCTGCTGCTTCCTAACTTATTGCCCCTGGCAGTGCCCGCCATGCACCCCTGATGTTCACGGCCTGGCGGCTGAGCCCTTAGCCTCTCCGTAGAGACTTTTCTGTCGCCCTGGGTAGAGTTTATTTTTTTGATGGCTGAGCTGTTGCTGATGCTGAAATAAACTAGGGTTTTGGCCTGCCCTGCCTCGAGTCCTGCCTCTTGTTTCCCTGGGAAGCCAGTGGTTGGGGTCTGAGGCCCAGTTGCCTTTTCTGCTTCATCTTCTGAAGGCAGGACTGGAGCTTGCTCCTCCCTGGATCCCTCTTTGCCCTCCCCTTGGCTTCTGCGGGAGGGTGGGGGTGGAGTGGGGGAGAAGAAGGGAGGAGCTTGGAGGCCAGAGCCTCAGTCTGAGCATCTAAGGGCATGTGGGCCTGGGGGTGGAGCCTGGCACTTTCCTCAGCCCCATTCTGGGAGGGGGGTAGGGGTATGATGACTGGCAGGAGTCCAGAAACTTGATACATTTCCAGTCCCTCCCTGTTCCTTCTCTTTTCCTAGCAGTCTTGGGATCCAGGCATCTTCTTGCCTCTACCCCCAACACCTACTCAATTTCCTAAATAAACTTCCATCCTGCTTCCTTCCCTCTCAGTCTCCCCCCTCAGGCTGGACTGCCCCCTTCCTGCAGGCAGGTCCAGTTCTCTGGCCCCTTCCCAGCACTGTGTCCCTTGGGTTCTGTGCCCTTCACTTGCACCTCCACTGCAGGGCCCTCCTGGTAAGCACTCAGTCCCTTGGCCTCCATGACAGGTCCCATAATGCAATAGGGACACTGGAGCAAGAAGGCCCTGGGCTATCAAGGGCAAGATCTCCCTGGACTGTTTTCACAATCTCTGGTTCTGGTGACTTGTGGTTGGACGCCCTGAGCGCTTGGTCAGGGTCTGGGGCTAAGAGGCTGCCAATGGCAGCCAGGGCTGGGACCCCTGTCCCCTATCCCCTCCAGTGCCTCCTTTCTGACTAGTCTGTGATGCCACCTGCTGGCCAGGGCCTCCTCACACCTGGGGAGCGGGGACTGGGGGCACCCCTACCCCTTGTTCTTGAGCTTTGTGGGCTCACAAGCCCCATGTCCACCTTTCCTGGCCCACTGGACTGTGGGTTAAGCCTGCTTCTCATCTCCTGGGGCACAGGGGCATGTTGACCCAGAAATTGGGCTGATCAGCAGGTTTGTAGTTGGTGGGCAGTAGTGGGGTATATACACTGCAGGGGACATCCTGGCAACCATCTCCACTACCAGTGTCCAGTGAGAGGTCCCTTCAGGTGGTGTTGGGCTGAGGAGGAAAGGGGCATGGACCCAGATAATGGACTTTGTGTCTGGGGGGCCCTCAGGGCTAGACTTAGAGGGGCATCCCTTTCACTGAGAGAACACCTGGGGGGCGCTGGGCACCTGGGGGATCTCTGCATCCATCCTTTAGACCCTAGGTTGGCACCCCCACCCTCCCTGGGAGTCCAGGCCTGTTCCCAGCTTGCCCTTTTGCTAGGAAGTCCCTGGACCAGACCTGGATGGAGGCTGCCTCTCTTCTTCTGGCCAGGGAACTGCTGGGCTAGGCCACATTGTGGACTTCTGTCTGGTGACTCAGGGAAAAAGGGTTATGACAAGAGTTAGCCCCAAGAGCCAACCCAGGTGAGCATAGTCCCTCTGGAGGGGAGCTGTGGGCAGGGAGGGTAGAAAGCTGGCACAGGGGCTGGGGATGTGGCTCAAGTGGTAGTGCGCTCGCCTGGCATGCGTGCAGCCCGGGTTCGATCCTCAGCAACACATACAAAGATGTTGTGTCCGCCGAGAACTAAAAAATAAATATTAAAAAAAAAAAGAAAAGAAAAGAAAGCTGGCACAGTGGGAATATGGCTTTCCTGTCTTGCTGTCCCTGCCACACAAGGCTACCTGTGAACCACAATGGGTGGCACTGTCAGGACAGAAGGGATGGGGATGTGGGCTGGGGTGGGGGGATGGCGCCTCTGCAGTGAGATGAAGGCTTCCTGGCTGCCTGTCACAGGAGGCCGCGCCCACACTGCCCTCCCACCTGGGACCACCCTTCCCCACACCCTGGACTTTGGAATCCTGTGGAGAGTGAAAGGCCCTCCTGCTGCCTCAGCACTGGGGTGGTGCAGATCCCACCCTGACCAAGGTGGGCACAGCACCAAGGGGCCTGGCCAGGCAGGCCTGGCACTTCATGGCGGATGCTGTCAGGCAGGGAGTCCTGGGAACACAAGGTGCAGGAGCTGGATCCTCCAGCCCCCATCCCCCCAGCGGCCTTGGCCATTCCCAGGCAGTGAGTGCAGGAGGCCCAGCCTGCATTCCCTGACTGGTTGGGCAGGTGCAGAGCCCGGCTTGCTGGGGAGCCAGGGCGGGGCCTGGGGAGACTGCCACTCCTGGGCACCAGGGAGGTGTTTTCTCTGGAAGTTCTCCTTTGCCTCCCTTTTGTTTCTTTTTTTTACTTTGCTGCGTTAATGTTTGGGACAAGCCCCAACACACCTCTGTCAGGCAGCTTCAGTCCCACCACCAGTGCTCCAGGGGACTCCCTCACACCATCCAGGAAGCCCCCTTCCTTCCTCTATTCCAGAGGGCTGAGTGGGTATGGTCAAGTCTCCTTCAGATCATGATTAAGGCCCTGAGGGGCGGCTGCTGCCACAGCACCGGCACCTGCAACGCCAGGAATTTGGCATTGGTTTGGAGTGATCCCACACAGGTTCTGTGGTGGAGGTGTCCTGCATGAGCACGACAGGCCAGAAGTCTTACCCACACCTGGGGACCCTCTGGATGTTTGTAGACATTGACATATGAGTACCGTGGCCAAAGAAATAATAGGAAATGCGATTACTAAGAACAGGGAAGAATGGGTCAGCATTCTGTGTCAACAACAAGGGTGGCAACTCTGCTGTCCAGGGGGCCCAGGCAGACATCGCACCCGTGTGGAGAAGTCAGGGAGGTGTTGGCAGACCGGGACAGAGGCCAGTGAAAGCAGGTTATAAAACAGCTCGTGCCCTGAGATCCCACTCAGAGTATGTGGAAAAACCCCGCGACAGTTGTCGGCTGTGGGTGGTGGGGTAACAGGTGATTTCCTTCTTTATACTTCATTTTCCAAATTTTCTGCAGTGAACATGTATCCTTATATAAGCCAAGATAAAATTTTCTTTGGCAGTGCTGGGGACTGAACCCAGGGCCTTGTGCATGCTAACCAAGTGCTCTGCCACTGAGCTCCACCCCCAGCCCTCAAAATAGATTCTAAAATGGTATTTTAAAAAAAATAGTTGCCATGTGTCACAGCCCATGGGAGCTTACTGAGGCAGCAGCCACAGGACTTCACTATGCCCCCCAGCCTGGGAGACTGAAGCTCAGAGAGGAGAAGAGACTGGCTCTGGGTCCTCAGTGAGACAACTGGCTCCAAGTCCTGGGCTCATTTTGCTGCTCTATGACTTTTGAACATTCCAGACTTCTCATGGGTGGGACCCCTTCTCCTAACAGCAGCTTGGAAGGCTGCAATTGCCTGGTCTGCTCCTCATTCTGCTCTTCTATTTCTGGGCCAACCAGGTACTTACCATGTCTCCTAGAGTGCCCTGAGGGGGTGGGTGTGTACTCACACGCACTCCAACTGCATTTCCATCCATAGGTAAAAAGGAAACAATCTTCTGATGGATAGCAAGTCCTCCTCAGGCTGTGGGGTTTCTAACTCCAGGGAGGGCATTTCAGCTTAGAGAACAGGGCTTTTTATCTGTGGCCCAGACACCAAAGTACTGGTTTGCAAGTGTGGTCACAGTGACTGGCCTGGGCATCTCCTCCCCACGTCTTGGCCCTGCATACCCGGCTCTGCCTTGCTGAAGGGAGGAGAAGAGGAGGAGGAGGTCTTGCCTGGGTCCAGACGAGCTGACCACCACCCAAAACTTAACCCTAAGACCCAGCCAGACAGGGTCAAATTATGACTATCAGCAACTCACTCTTCTGGCACTGTTGGCTGATGTTCTGTGGCCACTCTGCCCTCTGCATTAGTCACAAAGCCCTAGTGCTTAGCCACCCTCGTTCCCAACACCTGGCCAGGTGGTGAAACCTCCAACAGCTTGAGAATTAGGATGAGGGGATATTATGAGCAGCAGGGTGCCCTGCCTGGTGGAACTCATAAGATGCCTGCACCACTCCTGGGGGGGGGGGTGTGAGGGACTGGGGCTGTGATCCTGCTCTGCCACTGGAAAGAGTGGGGCCTAGTTCTGGATCCTGTAGGGCAGGGAGGGGAATCTTGTCAGGAATTTAGGTGGAGCAGAGACCCAAGGCTCCAGAAGCACAGGCCAGCTCAGCATGGCTCCAGAGTCCCAGCCCAGCCCATCCCCTTGCAGGATGGCTTGGATGGCTGATGGCTCCAAGGTCAGGCTTGGTTTCCTTGGCCTTGTGTCTAACCTGGGCAGGACTCCATGTCAGCTCTCTCCTTCCCACAGTCTGCCCAAAAGCCCTCCGGGAAAGACTGCCCTGTTTGCCCCAAGCTCGCTGTCCTTGAGCTGTGTGCACTGTCAATTCTTCCTGCTTTTGAGACACTCTTACACTGCTGATCTCAGTTGGGCAGGAATTAGGTTCTCCTTCACTGCCCTGGCCTACCAAACTAAACTGCACCCATCATTGGTACAGGTGGTTGGTGTCAGCACTGCCAAGGTTTGTCCACAAAATCCAAACAGCAAATCCAAACCAACCCTTGCACACCTGCAGCCCTGGCTACTTAGGAGGCTGAGGCAGGAGACTGCAAATTCCAGGCAAGAATGGGCAACACAGGGAGACTGTCCCAAAACAAAAAAATAAAAAGGGTCGGGGATGTAGCTCAAGGGTAAAGGACTTGCCTAGCATGTGTAAGGTACTGGGTTCCATCCCCAGCACCACAAAAACTAACAAAAGTGAAGTCTAAAGTCTAGTTTTGTTCATACTTTTTTTTTTTTTTTTTTGTGGGAACTGAACTCGGGGGGTATTCGACCACTGAGCCACAGCCTCAGTACTATTTTTGTATTTTATTTAGAGACAGGGTCTCACTGAGTTCCTTAGTGCCTCACTTTTTGCTGAAGCGGGCTTTGAGCTTGAGATTCTCCTGCCTCAGCCTCCTGAGCTACTGGGATTACTGGTGTGAGCCTGGCAGCTCCTTAGTACTTTTGACTCATCAACTGCCCCAAACATTGAATAACACTTCAGATGTTTGACTCTCTCAGGAAGAAAGAACGTGGGGACTCATCCAGACCTGAAGCGCTGGCTTGACAGGGACCAGCTAAGCAACTGCCCCAAAGTCACAGCAACAAGGGTCCATCTTGGAGCAGCAGGAGGGGCCAGTAGTTAGCCCCTCTCCTGGAGACCAGGAAGGAGGAACAAGGCGCTACCTGCTTTCCTTTGTCCCCCTGGACTAGTGGAGGATTATATACAGGACTTTGTTTTTTCACCAAAGTCGGAGTTTGGTTCACCTGCAAGACACACCCTCCATAAACACTGGGACAAAGGATGGGCAGTGTGGCTGTCCTGGACCACAGGAACTCCCAGCACTCTGACTGGCGTGCACCTCCTCCCCATGTCTTGGTCCTCCAAAGTGCACAGAATGAGCAAGGACCCAGGCACACAGGGCAGTGGGCAGCAGGCTGGGGCTGAGGCCTGGGCCACGGGAGCTCTGTATAAAAAGCCTGGCCCAAGGAGGGAGGGGAGCAGGGTGAGGGATCCCGGAGTGCACAGCCCAGGACGCCGTGCTGTGTCTGCAGGCATGACTGCACATGCTCCTTCCCAGCTCAGTTCCATGCAGAACTTGGCTGCTGGGAGAATGAGCTCGCACCACCCACATGGGCAGCAGCTCCCTTGAGGAAGCGGGGATGAGGCACGCCCCTGCAGCCCCTGCTCCAGGAGGTGCCGTGGTATAGGTGAGACCCAGGACCCACCTATTCCACGCTGCGGGGTCTGTCCTGTACTGGCAGGGCCAAAGCCCTGCTCCCTAGATATTGGGTCGCTTCCTGGTGAGGTAATAGGGACTGAAGCCCCCAGCAGAAGTGCACTGTCTCGAACATGTTCTGTTGGGATGGCGACAAGATGGAGCTGCCTGGGAACTCAAGGTGTCACTGCCCACACAGCCCAAGTGGGACATGAGACAGGCCCTTGGCACTGCCTTCCACCTGCTGTTCCTGCCCTTTCCACTGTGCACCTGTCTCCTCTCCCCTGTCCCCACCTAGCAGGCCTCCCCCACAGCCCCCTGCTGCCCATGGTGCTCTGTGTTCCCCTGCCTTGGGTGACTGGGTGTCTCAATGATAGGGTTTTATACCTTGTTTATTTTTGTACTCCTAGCCAGCACAGGGTCCGCCAGAGTAGCAGTTAGCTTGGAGAAACTAAATTTCAGGGAGGGGATGAGCATCTTATTTTGGATCCTGGGATCAAACACAGAGCCTCCTGCATGTTGGGCAAGCACTACCCACTGAGCCCCGCCCCAGCCTCAAGGAGCACAATTTAACCTTCAAATACCTGAACCTCGACCAGTTAAAGCCCCCAGGATCAGAAGACCTCCAAGGGTAGTCCAGGAAGTGCAGTGCTTCAGGAAAATGCAGAACCAGCCCAACTTCCCAGGTCCCTGGGGTGCTGCTGAGTACCAAATAAGCTAAAGAGGGCCAGCTGGAGACTTCCCTTCTGCTTGGGGGAGGATCTGGAAGGCTGACTTAAAAACTCCTGGGTGGGTTCAGAGGATGGGGTATGAAGTAACAGGAAGTTGCAAAAGGCAGGGGTTTCTCACGATCAAGGATCATGTGACTTTCCTTTTCCATAAGTCTCAATCTGGTTCACTGACACCCCTCGATTCTTCTACTCACTGGGTAAGAAGACATTTATTTCCCCACAGCTGGGATTCATTGGTATAAACACCCAGGCTGCTTAAGTGCTTGCCAACCAAGCACTTAAGGTAGGCCACAGTCGGTCAGCAGAGCATCCAGCCAGGTTGACATCCACGTCCCAAGGTGAACCTCAGGGCCACCTTTCTGGTCTCTGGCAGGTGGTGGGAGGCATGCACAGGCTCCCCGACATAGCTTGGTTTATCCGAGAAAGTACTCAGAAGCAAGGCCACTGTGGGAGACCGCGGCCTGTTGGGCCCAAAGAGGCTGGCTGCTATTCTGTTCTTGGGTTGAAATCCAAACGCCACATGACAGTGACCCTCTGCAGTATGGGGCATAGACTAAAGTGCTAAGCCAAATGTTCTTAACCCCCAGAGGACTGCTGATGGCAAATGTCATCCCAAGGCAGGATCAACTACTCTATATCCACAGAAGTCACCGTTGGGACTTGGGTGGTGTGACTGACCTGGGCGGAAGGACTGTGGGCATCAGCGATACTGGCAGCTGGATGTACCCTGCTTAGTTCCTGTCCTGGCCTCAAGGCCTCAGCCTGTTACCAGACAGGAAGGGCTGGTGGAGATGGTGGCTGGGCCAGAAGCCAGACCTAATCCCCCACAGTTGGCGGCAGGGGCAGCTCTGACTGCCAGTCACCAAAGCTGTCCTGTGCTCTCCAGATATCTCTTGGGCCTGGTGAAGACTTCTGCAAACACAGTTGCTCATTTTATACTCAGGGCCAGGGTGCTACTCGAGGTACTCAGGATACAGAAGAGCTGAAGACCTGCCTCCCAGGGCTTCCTGATCCTGTGTTAGCCAGGGCTGGGGAGGGCGGTAGGCAGTCTCTAAGTTTACAAACAAAGGTGACTGCTTGTGGAAGCAAAGCAGCAGACAGCCCAGGAATCTTTGCCTGTCTTCACTCCTGCCCAGGCTCACTCTTTAACTGACCTGGGGCAGGGAGGGCAGCACAGTCCTGTTAGCAGGTTCAGACAGCAGGACTGTCCACCTTAGACACAGGGACATTCCTCATCAAGACTCCTCTCTGGCAGTCTTCCCCTGAAAGCCACAAGTGTGCCGCTCAAGACCTCAGTGCCTTGGCTGGGCTAGGAGGGAAGAGGTTGGCATGGGTCCCTGTTTCATGATCCGTGCAGTAGGAGATACTGTGGGAGCCTACTATCATCTGCCAGGAACTCTGCACAGCACATGCCACCTGCCTGGTGGACTGCCCAGCGGCCCTGGGTCAAATGTGATTAGTGTCATCCTGACTTTTAGAGCTGTACCTAGGGGGTTTCAGTCATGTAGGTGGTCTCCAAGTGGGCATCAGGAAACCAGGCTACCAAGGCCCAAGGCACACACCCCAATCACTAGGCCATTCTAATTCATTTGACTTTTGTGGTACCGGGACTGAACCCAGGGTAAACCCATTCACTTTAACAGGGTGAAGCATGTTAGTAGTGGTCCTGCTGCAGAATGGAATCACTGTCTGTGGCTTTCCTGCCACCCAGACCTAGCCACAGCAGCTGAGCAGAGAGGCATGGTGCCTCTGCTGGGCTGGGTCTCACCTCCTGCCAAGAGTGCCTTCCTGCTTTGAATTCACAGTAGCATCTGTGCAACATCCACTTTGCTGTCTCTTTTTTTTAAATTGATATTTTTTTAATAGCAGATGGACACAATACCTTTATTTTATTTTTATTTGGTACTGAGGATCGAACCTAGTACCTCATGCGCTTTAGGCAAGCGCTCCACCAACTATGTTACAGCCCCAGCCCCTCTGGTTTCCCTTCTGCCTCAAGCTGCCCTGAACACCCGCCTCCTCCCAGTAGTCCTCTGCATACTCCCAGGAAGCGCAACAACTTCCCCCACTTAAAGGTGGGCCCTGTGGTCTAAGGGACCCTGGATTGTCAAACTGTAAAACCAACAACTGACAGACAGAAAACACTAAAAAAAATGACAAGAGCAGCATATTGCGAGCCCTTCCTCCAGTCTGAAATGCGAGCTTGTGGGCTGCCAAGGGTCATTGGGTGGCCATTCACCAGGCAGCAACAGCCCAGGGCGAATTCCACAGCCATGGTCACTGTTCACACACTCCCCATGGAGACTTCACTGCTATCCACACCTTCTGGGCTTCTAGGCACAGGCTTTGAATGCTCACAGCAAGGGCCCCTCAGGTTTGCCTCAGGGTTCTGCCATCACCCCTAGTGGTGAGAGGAAGAGGCCCTAGAGCCCCACTTCACTCCCTTGCAAGAAAGCCATTTTGGCTCCTCTGGCTCACCTCACCTGGAGAGGAAGTCTGCATTCACTGGCCAGTGAGCACTGTTCTCAGGACTAGGACAGCACTCTGCTTGCTGGGTCAACAGAATCAGGACTATGGCTTGCTAGGTACCTTACTGCTGAGATTCCAGGGGAGGGGTCAACAAAGAAATGTGGCATTGTCTAAGTCTCAAATGACTTTTAATTTATTCAAGAATATTCTCTTGGGGCTGGGGTTGTGCCAGTGGTGGGAGCCACTGGGTTCAATCCTTAGCACCACATAAAAAAATAAAGTTATTGTGTCCATCTACAACTAAAAATATATTTAAAAAAATAAAATGCCATATTCTGATGTGCAATCTTAAGGCAAGCCTGGGCTCCTCGGTGATGCCAAAGGTGAAGGCCATAACCACCCTTAAAATCACACCAACACCAACTGGTAACAGACTTCAAGCAAGCTACAGACAGCCGAGGACTCCTCATGTGAGCAGCAACATACTGAAATGCAGCCACAAGGACAAGCAACCAAAGGCCGTGGAACACCTGCGTGCATGTGAGGAGGGGACACTTCACCAGGGCACATGGTGAGCACACTTCCTTCAAGTCTAGCTTCCAGTGTTCCACTGGCCCTGTGAATGGTAAGATGAAAACCATTCCAAACAAGCCCATTTCCACAAGTGTCCGTAGGGTGACTTCAGTGTTTTGGGGGGCCAGCCCCACAGTGCTGGATTTCAGAGTGGCTCAGAAGCCTCTGCCCTGAGGAAGTGATTTATGGCTGCCTGCCCAGAGGAAGGATAGTGATCAAGAAAGACTGCAGGGGGTGCACACTGCACGTGGACCTCCCAATGAGGCCCTGTGTACCTGGACAGCACCCTGTCCTCTTATCCAGTAAGTCAGTAGAATATATAAACATAGCACCAGGCCATGGTGGATAGTCCTTAGGTCAGAGCACTGAGCTGCTGCTTAACTTTACTGTAAAAGAGCAAATCTGGGGAAGGGCTTGGCATTCTCCATTAAGCAGGCTAGATAGTTCTGGAGACATGACACATTTGACCACTAGGTCATGGGTGAGTGGCTGGCCGGTTCAGCTTCTTCTTCCCATCGACCTGCAGAGGCCCTGGGTGTTCCTGGCTGGTTCACACAATTGCCTGCTTGATGTCTCTGAAGGCTCCACAAACTCCAGTGTGCAGACCTGCTGTCCTGAGACTCTTCCCTTCCTCCAGGCTCCCTCCAGTCACCTTCCCCCTTTACACTCACAGCAGCACTCTTCCTTCCTCTAGCTACTCAGACCAAAACCCACACGGGCACCCTTGTTCTTCCCTCTCACTGACCTCAGATCCAATCCAAGAGAAATGCAGTTGTCTCTTATTTCAAAGCACAGTGAGCGTCTGCAGCGGGCCCACGCTTGCCTGGACCAGCATGACCTCCCGCCCATTACTGCCAACAACCTCCGCAGGGCTTTCCTGGCTCTTCCTCGCTTGCCCATGATGAATTCCAAACATAGCTCCAGAGCAGTCCCTCCACCCTGAAGGCATGCCACTCTGGCTGGAATCCCCAGCAGCTTCCATGTAAGAGCATCTACAATGGCCCACAAAGCCCACTGACATCCTGGTGCTGTCCCAACATCTCTGCTCCAGGCCATGAGGGTTCTGGCTATTGGGCTCTGCAGTGCTCTCTGCCTTAGCCTGGACAAGCTGCTGTTCAAGGAGCCCTGCACCTACCCTTGGAGCTACTCATCACACGACAGCCTGAATGCGGGGCCCTCAGGAGCCTCCGGCCTGCTCTATGGTGTCCTTCTTTGCATTTTTGTTCCGCACTAAGTAGCTCATTACTTCTTGTTTGTTGACCAGCTGTTGGAATATATGTTGCAGTCCAACAGAGGTCTGTGTTTTCTGTTCACAGATGGGTCCAGCACAACAGTGCCCTGTCTGTGGCAGACAGTAAGTACCTGTGACCCAAGGGCCGTCCAGACTTTCATACTCCTGGCCACAACTAACCCAGGATATGAAACAGCACCCTGATTAAAGTGACAATTTCCCCAAGACACTAAAGCATTAAACTAAGTGACAAGTTCATTACCTCCTCTCCATGACCATGTAGGTGTTATAAAAAAGCTGTAGGACGGATGTGTGATCCATGAGGAAGGAAAGAGGGACATCATACACTGTACGACAATCAACCCAGGGCTGCCTGAGCCAGCCTCTCTCCACTGCGGGGTGTGCTCAAGTGCCCTCCCTCTCAGCGCATAGGGAAGGCTGGGGAGAAAAGGGGTTCAATGCCAGGATCCACGATGAGGACAAAGTGGCCCTGAGCCTGCAGATCTGTTCCTTGGCTTTTACCCACCTTGGTGATGGGGGCAAGGAATGTGATTTAGGGGCTACCTTAATCTAAGTCTTAAATACAGTATTAGGAGACAATGCAAGTTTTACTGAGAAAAAGTGAATTTTTAATTATCGTGAATCTACTTAGAAAAACACACACAAGCAATGTTCACAACTATAAATTTAAACCTTTTTGCACTAAAAAAAAAAAACAAACAAACAACAAACACAAAACCACAGGCATGAACTGTAAACCTGTATTAATATCAACTAGTCTTAAGGTTAACTCTTAGCAGTATTTCAGTATTTTCCTCCTTGGCAATTGTAATGTTTTAGCACCAAATGATCTCCCACAGAGGTACTAGTAACAACACTGGCTGCCAGTGTAAGGAGATGTTTCCACACACACTCCTTGTACACACACCTTCCACTCACACCAACAAGGAGACATGTGCAGATGGTGTCACACGCTGACTCCAGGGCAATGGAAACAAGACAGAGGCACGGGGTCACACGACTTTAATGTAGTGCATTTGTAGAAAAGGCCAGCCTCCGCTCCCAGGCGTGCGCTTGTCCTCAGACTTTAATGTCATGATTTAGAAGATGCAGACGTTATTGCCTAAATATTATTCTATACATTTCCATCAGTGTTCAGGAAAACACTTTAAATTGCTACTTAATTTACACCATAGTGACCGGGTTACAGCTTTAGCTCATTGGCAATTTTGGAAGCAATATTTTTGAAAGCTATGGATGTCCCCGATATCCGCTTGAACCGGACCCCATTCAGAGACAGTCTCGGCAGCTTACACACCTCCATCTCCCACTGCACCATGTTCTCTGCGTGCCCGTCGCCCTGGACACAGAAGAGCAGGAAGCGCTCCCTCTGCTCATAGTCGCAGTTATTGGCGTCCAGCACTTTGCGGATTTCCCGCATCATGTCACTGGGATCCATAGAACTAGTGGTTTTCATGCTCCAGGTGAAGCGCAGGGAGCGAGGCTTTGCTTCTTTGTTCTCATCCTTCGGCTCAGCATGGACGTTGCGACTGGAATGCACAGGGGCAGGGTCATTCTCTACTGTACAGGACAGTGAGCCCTTTCTACCATCAACACAAAATGACAATGACCTCCACCCTTTGCCTGTGCAGACTTGCATTTGCTAGGAAGTGTTCATCTGTTCCCATCATCCCAACCAGAAGCCATATGCACAAGAATCTACCTGGCTGAAAAGTCTTCACCAGCCCCTCTACTGACTAAAACTAAGAGAGTGATTTACTCAGCAGAGTCCTTGGAATCAGCACAATGAAGACAAGGCCCAGGCCTTTGCCTGGGAAGTACTGGTGGCCTGACTCCCACTCTGCCTAACCCACTGTTGCGCTGCTAATCTAGTCCTGCTCACCATGACTGTGGCAGAAACTGGTACTCAGGATTACCAGGGGACTCCACGCCTACAGCTCACAATCACTCTTCCCTGTCAACAGCCCCAGATGCTGAGAGCACGGCCAGGTTGGCCATCCTTATGGTCACTTCCATTCCAATGTTTTTCCTTCTCTCCATTTTGCTAAACTTCCAATTTCATAGTTAAAAACAAAAACAACATCTGGTGGCATGTGCCTGCAAGTCCCAGCTACTTGGAAGCCTGAGGCAGGAGAGTTACCTGAGCTCTGAGTTCTAGACCAGCCTGGGCAATACAGAGAGATCTCATCTCCTTATCCCCAAAGAAAAAAGAAGGAAGAATTCTTAGATGTCACAATCTTATTAATGGAAAAGATGGAAAAATGAAAAATTTCAGCTCAATCTGTGCCACACAGGAATGACCTACCCAGTGAGTGGATTATTCAGATCACAAGCTAAAATTCTGTGTTGAGATATTTGAAAGGTCATAAAAGAGAGCCCCAGCTCTCACAATTTGGGACTGTGATTGAGGAAACAGCACCAGCTCAGGTGAGGGAGGGCAAGATGCTGGAGGGTCACAGGAGGGGAGTCCAGCCTGGCAAGACAGTGAGACCAGGCAGGACAAGAAGAAAGGGCCTTCTGGGGGCAGCCTGAGCGCTCTGAAGAGCCCCTAAATGGGATTTCAACAAAATACCATTCAGCCAAGGATGAGTTTTGTTTTGAGCAGAAAAACCCAAGGTATGGAGGCAGGACGTATAGGATGTGTTCCTGGGGCAGAGTGCACAGGTTGCCTGCAACAGGCACAGTGGTACACCAGGACAGCTCGAGGCCCTTGCTCAGCAGTTGCCATGGTGGGCCTCATCTTGCTTGGCATAGGAGGCTGGTCCCATCACCCCCTTCCTATTGAGGATAGGCAATGAATTTGTACAGCAAGAATCTGATCCAGTCTGGGACAGCAGGCCCGGGGGAGGCTGTCTGGCGCTCACCCTAACTCTCTTCAACAGGATAGCCGCACCAGCACTCAGGGCCTGGAATTCTGTCACCAGAGCTCACCCTGGAAAGACCAGGAGGAGCAAAGGGGTTAAGGAGGTCCTGACATAGCATGGTGGTGACTGGTGTGAAGCAGGCCAAGTGGAGGAGACCTACAACTACAGAGACAGTCCTAGGCCCATCTGTGACTCCATATCCACGTAATGATAGCCACATAAAACCAAAAAGCAAAATATGACTTCTATAATCATCTTAAAAGAGGAAAATGGAAAAACGAAAATTCTACTCAGTGTTCTATATTTGTTCCTTGAGAAGAGAACCATGTGAGGAGCCAGGGAGGAGTCCAGGGCCACCCCCACACTCCCCACCAGGCACAGGGCCTGAACACAGCCATGCACTCAATACACAAGCAAATTCAAAAGGGGCTGGGAAGGCTTCTGCAGCACGCCAGCGCCCTCGTGTGGCTCTGCACCAGGCCCACCTCACAAGTCCTCTCCAAGGACCAGCAGGATTAGGCTGCAAAGCATTCAGAAAAGGTCACCTTTGCCACAGAAATGAGGCAAACACTAGAAAAAGTTTTAAGTAGATAGAAATCATTTCCCTCACCTTGAGCCCTCATATCGCCCGTTCCTCTCATACTCAGTTGGAAGCCTCAACGAACAGAGTGTGGAAGCAAAGAGAAGTGGGGAAGAGAAGAGAGATCTTACATAGTAGCACAACACTGTCCTGAACACACACATCATGCAGCGAACACATCTGAATACTTTCTAATCACCAGTGTGCCTTCGGCAGTGCTGTGTGCTTCTCTGGGAGGACACGGGCATGCACAGGGCTGGGCAGCATGCCACACTGTCCTCCCACCTCTTCACCTGGGCACCTCCATGCCTTGGACCAGAGTGGCTCTGGCTTTTGTACCTCACCCACAGAAGAATGGGTTTCCAATTGAAAGGAAATAAGGCTATCAGTTGAACTCTGCATTCAATTATAACATTTTCTGTCCAAGGGAAAATTTGACAACGAGGAAGATCAACTGAGAAATAGTCAAGGAGTGGAATTCCCAGCAGGAAGAAAGCACTTTTCCCACAGTTAAAAGAGCCTTCCAGTGACCAATCAGTTTTGTAAACACAAAAACTGGCAGCCTGGCCTTCCTGCTCTGAATAAGCACAGGCACACTGTGGTCCTTAAAGGCAGACTTCCTGCCTCATAAGTATGGATTCCAAAGGCAGCAGTATTTTTGGCCTCTTGATTGTCAACACCAAAAAACTTAATGAAATCAGAATGCCTCTTATTGCAGTGCTCTAGGGAAAACAGTGAGAGGTGCTTCTTCAGTGCTAGTAGGAAGTGGCTTTAGATAGAACACTGTTTACTCTTCAATTCTCCAAAAATATTAAAACACTTCTGTTCTGCAGCTGCTCACATCTTAATATCTGAAAAAGTCAAACGTAATGAGGCTGTAGGTTTGGATTATATGCTTGTCTCCTATATTGGAGTATTAGCCAATTTCTGTCATTTTTAAAGCCTTTCGCCAATCCAATCCTTAGTAAAATAAAAACAATGACTAACTCAATTACCACTTACCTTTTGCATGCTTGTGGCTAATCATTAATTGTACATTCATGTTACTGAACATCCCGTTCTTCAAACAGGAGCATGCTAAGTGTTATTAGTATAAAGACAGAATTATTTGGATGCTAAATAATTCTACCAAAGACAGGAAACGCAGAGCATGCACAGGCCTTTCGCTGCAGGGGTGCCACAATTCTTTCAAAATGTCTGACAGAGTTAATCTATTTCTTTCCAGTTTCCCCTTGAGGAAATAAGTATTTAGTTCTCAGCAGAAAGTTTAGTTTTTAAGGAAAAAACAGGGCCAGAAAGCCAAACCTGATGTTAATTGCAGGAGCCATTTGGTGGGATGAGGATTGAAAAATAAGTGTGCATATATAAATCCTACCTTTTGATAAACCTGAATGACATGTTTCTAAAAGAAATTAAGCCAAAAAAAAAATTAATAGAAAGGACTCGCACAATTTATATAGAAAATCTAATCAATTGTAGAGAAAAAAGAAAACAAAAACCAAAAACCTAAATAGGGCTCCTCTTCCAGCCAATAATCAATGAGACAATGACATTCATTGAAAAAGTAAAAAGTATTACAGGTAATTAAAGGAGTATGTTATCTTTTAATTAGAAATATATTAAAAAAAACTACTTGTAAGAAAAAGTTTAGAAGTAAATATTGACATTGGCTGTAATTAAATTTACTTAAAGTTGTTCAGATGGATAAACTTTTAAGAAAGAATTCAATGTCTTAGGTTCAAGAAATGATATGTCACTTGTAACATACTCGTAATAACATTTCTAAATTTTCTTCAGAACGTTATGAACAAAAATCTTGCTTTCTCATACATAAACACAAAAATCTCACTACAAAAGATTTAACTATCAAGAGCATCATTAATTATTTCAGGTAGATGACTTAACAGAAAGTTTGTTACAGTGGTATGATATAAATTGCTTTTTAGGCTACTGAGAGATTTAGATCTCAAAATGAAAATAAACTACCAAGATAAAACTGTATGGATTTATCTAATACACTGGAAGAACTGTATTTAAAAGGGGTCACACTAAGGTCACTGAAAGAAATTTAAGGAGATACTCAGGTTATGCTGAATAGATTCTGACAATACATTTTTCAAGCTATGGATCAGGTTCTCCTAGTCACATGATCAGCTGCCTTAGGCTCAGCTCAGATCCAACAGGACAGAGAGGCACTCAGGTGTATCTGCTAGAGACTGAAGTAATGAAATCCCTGTTTTTTTTTTTTTTTTTTTTGGGTACCAGGGATTGAATTGACCATGGAGCCCCATCCCCGGTCCTATTTTGTATTTTATTTAGAGACAGGGTCTCACTGAGTTGCTAAGTGCCCCGCTTTTGCTGAGGCTGGCTTTTTTTTTTTTTAAAGAGAGAGAGAGAGAGAGAGAGAGAGAGAGAGAGAGAGAGAGAGAGAGAGAGAATGAATATGAGAATTTTTTAATATTCGGCAGACACACATCTTTGTTTGTATGTGGTGCTGAGGTGAGGCTGGCTTTGAACTTGTGATCCTCTTGCCTCAGCCTCCCGAGCCACCATGCCCGGCAAATCCCTTGATTTTTTTTTTTCCCTTCTAATTTGGATTTAATGCTGGCATTGCTTCAGAGATTAACTGACAAAAATTGAACAATGTTTAACTACTATAGACAACTGCAAATCACCATCAAATGTGGCACACTGTAGGCTGTCTACTTTAAAGAAACACATGTGAAATATTTTAAAAATAACACTACATAACTATTAAGGTGGCATTACCTGAAAGATTATTTTAGTTGAAAAAATTGAAGATTAAAAAGAGCTTTTAAAATACATTTTCATATCTAAGTCTTCTGTCTGGGAAGTCAGAATTATTTTTCTGACCCGCAAGAAAGGTGAAAGGTGCTGGTTCCCTGAGGGGGAACAATTTTGTTCTGGACCACTGTAAATGGTCCCCAACTCTCCAAAGCCATGCACTTTTCACACCCGACCAGTGTGTTAAAGTGCCAGGGTCCACTGTTTTAGCTCTCCAGGCACTGCAACTTGAATCCTAGCAATTTTTGCCAAGAGGAGAAACAGCTTCAACTGCAGCGGCAAGGATTTTAACTATTTTTAAGAACAAGCTGTCTGTAACCGAAGTATAGTACTAAAGAAGATGACAGCCCTCAATTTGTGAACTTTCACACATTAGGATAAAGAACTTCCTGCAAAAATTTGGGGGTGAAAATAGCCTGGAAATTCTAAAATAAGAAGACTACTTAGTTTGTCTTTTTTTTTTTTTTTTAATAAGAAACTTTGATCTTTAATTTCAATTCAAATACTGTGTCATATGAAATAAATGTAATTAGAGGGCTGAGGTTGTGGCTCAGTGGCAGAGTGCTCACCTAGCACATGTGAGGCCCTGGGTTCGATCCTCAGCACCAAATAAAAATAAATAAATAAAAATAAAAGGTATTGTATCCAACTACAACTAAAAAAGAAAAAAAAAAAAGAAAAAGAAATAAATGTAATTAGAAAATAAGCAAGCACCAAGAATTCATGCCCCCTGTGGCCTTTTACTGAATTCTCCCAGGGGAGTGCAGGGCAGGGCAGCAAGCTCTGCTCCAGAGCCAGACAGAACTGGTTCAGCTGTGTTTTTGCTATAGAATATGTGCTCCGCCTTAACCTTGGCTTCAATTTCTTCTACAAAATTGGGAATATCACCTGGTGCGATGGCGCACACCTGTAATCCCAGCGACTTGGAAGGCTGAGGCAGAATTGTGAGTTCAAAGCCAGCTTCAGCAATGGTGAGGCACTAAGCAACTTAGTGAGACCCTGTCTCCCAATAAAATACAAAACAGGGGTGGGGATGTGACTCAGTGATCAAGTGCCCCCGAATTCAAGCCCCGGTACAAAAAAAAAAAAAAAAAAAAAAAAAAAAAAAAAAAAAAAAATCTACCCTAAAGGGTGGAATGTGAATAGAAAATATGAGAGGGTGGGGACTATATTACACAAATAGATATACTCTTTGTATACATAGAAATGTGTGTATATATTACTTTATAGAGAAAATACTCATACATAAAAAATCTGTGCACACTACACACACATCTCTGGATAAAATGAGTATATTTACATATCCATCTGAGCTCACAGTAGGCATTCAAATAATGGTAGTTCATTAACCAATGATAGTCTTAAGGTAACTACAAAATAAATTTAAGGGTTCTAATAGTGTGCAAGGTCTTATTTAAAAAGCCCATTACAGTCAGGCACAATGGTGCACGCCTGGGCTAGGGATATAGCTCAGTTCGTAGAGTGCTTGCCATATATGGACAATCTCTAGCACCACACACACAGACAAAAGGTGCACGCCTGTAATTCCAGCAGCTTGGGAGGCTGAGACAGGAGGACGCAAGTACGAGGCCAGCCTGAGCAATTTAGCAAGACTGTGCCTCAAAGTAAAAACCGAAAAGGACTGGAGATGTAGCTCAATGGTAAATTGTTGTGAGTTAAATCCTCAGTATCAATCAATATAAAAAGCCCAATATAAAAACCAGGTGTGGTAGCGCACATCTGGATTCTCAGTGACTCTGGAAGCCAAGGCAGGAGAATCACAAGTTTGAGATCAACCTGGTCTCAAAAATAAAAAGGGCATAAAGGTAGCTCAGTGGTAGAGGTAGAGCATGAAGTCCTGGGTTCAGTTCCGGTACAAAAAAAAAAAGTATATTACAGAACAAAGTGTATGGGCACCTTTTCTGAATTTTGACAGATTTTACTGCTATATATTCCTTTGGCCCAGAGGAGACAACACCTGCTCATATTATGCAGTGATGGGGAGGTAAACTGCCAGAAAATTATAGTATCTCCTCCATCTTGTGTCACTCAAGTTTTAGAGGCAGATTACATTTTAGCCTAGTCCTGAGGAAGGAGCTGGGGGACATACAGGTCTGGGACAGGCTGGTCCTTTCAGGGTGACCCCAGAAGGAAGAAAGAAGCTATCCTGGAGCCTCCTGACTGTGCTTGGACTGAACTCCCTACTTGGTCACTGAAGTGTACCCTTTCAACCATTCTCTTCTGCCTACTATGGAACAGGGTGTTTTAGTAAAGGGGCTGTGAGAAGAGTGAGAGGGTCAACTAAAGCCTCCAGCTCATTTGACTTGTAGTTAGAGCCAGCAGGCTTGGAAGTCCTCCCTCATCAAGTGACTGAAGTCCTGACAGACAGACAGACTTGACTGTTGAGCACAACTCACTGAAGTTCTAGGTGACTGATCTCAGATGAAATAAAATGACTGGAGGGATTAAGGAGACTGAAAAGTGACATCTGGCTCAAGTGTAAATAATGGAGATGGTATGAAACTGTGCACGGAGCTAAGGGACCAGAGGAGGAAGGGCTCTGACCACTTAGGCCCCTGAGAAGATCTTGTTGTTGCTCCCTAGGACACAGGCGGTAAGCAAGAGTGTCTGCACGGGAACACTTGCAAGAGACCCTGGTCACACTGATCACAGAGAGGCTGACTTCAAAGAATTTCCTCAGGGGACTTCAACTTGGGTTTCAGGGCACACTGCTGCCTAATGGTGCATTTCACTGCCTGCTTGTGGTGCAAGCAGCAGCCTTTCTTTTTCTCTTGTATCAGCCAATGTCATTATATTTTCTGCATATTCTACACTAGATTAGAAGTAAAACCACCTCTAGAGACCTTAGTTTCCCAAGCTCAAGGCCTACTGAACACATAAGCATTGAATACGCAATTAGATATTATTGAGAATAAGCTGGGGTTTTATCTAGAAAACTATCGCATTTAAGAAAGTTATCTTGGGCTGGGGATGTGGCTCAAGTGGTAGTGTCTTGCCTGGCATGCGCGCGGCGCTGGGTTCGATCCTCAGCACCACATACAAAAAAAATAAAGATGTTGTATTTGCCGAAAACTAAACAATAAATATTAAAAAATTCTCTCTCAAAAAAAAAAAAAAAAGTTATCTTGCTTTCAATGTTAACTTCCTGAGACCAAGAGAGAGAACAATTTCCTGATTTAGCCTCTGAAAAACTTAGTGCTCATTACTCAATGATGATGAAGTCAGAGAAGATAAAATGTCTCTGTGTCTTGGGATGATCACAATGGATCTGTCTTCTGTCCTGGTGACTGCTATGGAGTGCCAACCGCTTGCCCACCTGCCCTGAACGTGCCACATGGACAGATAAGTAATCAGAAAGAATAATAATTAAAGAACAATAACAAAAACCTTCCAAGTGCCAGGCAACTTGTAGGGCTATGAAAACCTAAAAGCTTGGAGCTCTATACTTTCTCTTTTAAAGGTTTTAAAGGACAAAGTTAAGACATATATGAAACAAAACCACCAGCACCAGCTCACCACATAGAAAACACATTCCTCTTTTGCTCTGTTTGCTTGAACACCCCCAGCACCACCTGGCACTTACCTTCTTGTGAGTTTTGAAGTTAATTTACTAAAAAGATTAGTGGAGCCTCTGCTTCGAGTCTGAGACAGTGGTGTGGCTTCGTGGGACAGGCTGGGAGAGGCAGGAGGGCCGTTGTATGTTGCAGTTCGCCTTTCCCGGGGCTGGCCATGGAAAGTGCTACGAATGGCAGTGCCTCTTGGGAAGCGGATTCGGTCCGGGGTGGTGGCACTGCTAATACTGTGGGTTGAAGCAACCGGAGTTCTCTGATCAGGAATGGTGCTAGGAGACCAGAAAAGAAGAGACTCTGACATCTTTGTTCACAAAATCATGGCACATGAAAATTTATAATCACTATGCGGAGAAAGTCAGGTATAGAGAAATCAGTGGAGAAAATCAGGTATAATGTATCCAGATCCAAGGGGAATTTTATAGAACTTAGAAGCAAAAGGTAAGTTCAGTGGGAAAGGGTACCAAAGGAACAGGACAGAATGGACAAGGCCTCAAAGAGATTAAGGGAAAAGTTTGAACACATTTTCAAGGACAAAATTAAAGCAGGGGAATTCCAGGACAGAGAACGGCTAACTCACACTCTTCTCCCCCTTCACTTCCCTCTCAAATTGCTCACACACAGAGAACCGTGCCAAAATGAAAGGAAGGACTGCAGGTCCTGAAGAACTGAAGAACAGGCAACTAAAAAGTTTGGAAGCACACAAATGGCATAAAGTTCCACATGCTGAAAGCAACTTGGGGAGGAGAGGGAATGTCTCACACCCTCTGTAATACGCAGACACACACAGATGACCAAGGACACCATGAGCAGGATGCGCTTAACTAAAACCAGACAGAGGAGGACATCTTGTGGACAACTGCAACAAAATCTTAACTATAGAATCCACGGCACAGAATTAAGCAGCAGCGGGTGACACTGGTTTCACGAGGAATGTGAGTTTTCTTACGTAGCCTTGAAGTTATCTCCTTCACTGTCTATTGGAGGTAACATCATCTTGGGATGCCCAGAGGCTGACATGGACATCGACTTCTGATGTCTCAGCCGACAGGTAGAAGATGTGGCACAGACTGAGGCAGGGCTAGCTGCATAAGCGAACACTTCCGTCAGGCTGGGGGGTGGGTCAGGCAGAGGCAGAAACAACAGCGTGCTGAAGCAGTGGCCACGGAGCAGCCTGCTAAGCACACGCCGCCCTCCCCAGGCCCCTTCCAGACACATTCTGGAGATTCTGGGGCGATTGCTGACCTGTTAGCTGCTTTTTTTCAAACAGTAATTTTAAAAGTTTATTACCTTAGAGAAAATAAGAGCTCTGGATATTCATGTGAGAGGAATGGTGTCTTTTGAGATTTGCATAAAATAATGTCTACTCTAAAAGAGAGATGTTTCAATACAGATCCAGATGGTAAAGTGAATAAGTGATAAGAATACCATGCTCTCAACCTAGTTCCCAAATGTAATGACTATTTTTTTTAAAAAAAATATTTTTAGTAAAAAAAAAAAAAGAAAAAAAAATATATTTAGTGGTAGATGGACATAATACCTTTATTTTTATTTTTACGTGGTGCTGAGGATTGAACTCAGTGCCTCCCAAGTGCAAGCACTCTACCACCGAGCTACAACCCCAGCCCACTGTAATGATCATTTATTTACTGCAGTCCTAGGGGTTGAAACCAGAAGTGCTCTACCATTGAGATATACCCCAGCCCTTTTTGAGACAGAATCTCAGTGAAAGACCTGGCTGGCCCTGAACTAGAAATCCTCCTGCCTTGACCACCCAAGTCACTGGGATTATCGGTATGTGCCACCATGTCCGGCTACAATGATATTTTTTGGTACTGGGGATTCAACACAGGGGTGACTGACCACTGAGTCATACCCCCCAGTCCTTTTTTATATTTTATTTAGAGATAGGGTCTCGTTGAGTTGCTTAGGGCCTTGCTAAGTTGCTGAGGCTGGCTTTGAACTCACAATCCTCCTGTCTCAGCCTCCCAGGCCACTGGGATCATAGGCATGAGCCACTGTGCCCAGCTACAATGACATATTTTCAATGGACGAATGAAGTCATGGGTATAGGGAGCAGCTGTTATACATCAAAATATTCTATTGCATTATGAACAACAGCTTAGACCCTCCTTTATAAGGAATAATTGAAACAATGAAGGAACTGTGATTGGGCAAAGGGGAGGGAAGGAAAGGGTGGGGGTATGGATGCAGGAAAGATGGTGGAATGAGATGGACTTCATTACTCTAGGTACATGTGTGAATGCACATACGGTGTGACACTATATCATGTACAACCAGAGAAATGAAAAGTTGTGTTGCAATTGTGTACAATGAATCAAAATGCTTTCTGCTATTATGCCTAATTAGAATGAATGAATGAATAAATAAATAAATAGTTGACATTCCTAATAAGTCAACAGTCCAGGGGCACTTAGCCACTAAGCCACATCCCTATCCCCTTTTTATTTTTGAGACAAGGTCTCGCTAAGTTGCCTAGGGCTTGCTAAGGTGCTGAGGCTGGTCTTAAACTTGCATCCTCCTGTCTCAGCCTTCCAAAGCACTGGGATTATATGTGTATGCCACCATGCCAGCCAGAGCCTCTTTTTTCAAGATGGTTTTTACCATCTTGATCAGAGCCAATTAACCATTTGCAGGAAGAGTGAAAGAGTGGCTGGTAGCCAGCAGTTTCTACTGGCATAGATGGCTCTAGACATAACTACCCATGGGAGAGACACAAGGATCACACAATTCCTCAATTTCAGCTCTGCCCCCGTGTCCTAGGGTTCCAAAGGGACACAGTTTCTTTCCTTAAGAATGGCAGGACTGGGATTCTGACACTATTCTTAGTGTCTTCCTCCTGGCACCCTTCCCATGTCTGAGCCCTAGCACCTAATGGTGCTCCCCTTCTGCCCCCGTATCCTATCACTGTGGTATCCTGCTGGTGTTGACATGGAGGATTCAGGGGGTCCTCCTCTCCACATCTACTTCTGTGGTTAGTGTGGGGCTGCCCCTTCCCACTCCCCTCTGGTCTCCATGCCTTTGTCCCCAAATCTCCAGTTTAGCTACCAGAGCTGAGACCTTCCTAAAACATAAACCCAACCTTGCAGTTTATCTGCTCATGACCTTTCTCAGGGGTCTTCAGGAAGTTCAGATCCTCACTTGGCAGAGCTGTCATGGCCCTGTCAGGCACTGCTCTAGCCCCTGCCATCTCTCCAAGTTCCACCTCCTAGAACTGGACTTCCAGGTCATCAGAACTTTCATTCTCTGTCTGGTGAGCTGCCATCTTTCTATTCCTGCTTCAAAGTTCGGTCTCCTCTTGAAGATAAACCTGACACTCCCCACATGAGCTGAACTACTTCTCCTTCATCGTTAGCTCAGGCTTGCACCTGTACTGTGGTGATTCCTTTCCTGGAAGAAGTGCCTGCAGGTGCATTTCATCACTGTCTCGAGTGCATCAGAAAGCCCTAACTGCAGCAAATCTCCCCCTAACAGGTTGGCCCATTAGCCACTGGAATTGTGATGGTCCCAACAGGAGGGAGACAGAGGTCTTTGAGATGAATGGCTCAGAAGAGCTGCTTGTCCCTATGTTTTGCTTGAGAATTTCTCTCTGTGCCTTGGGAGAGAGGCTCAGTTAGCTAAGAAAGAAATGAAAACAAATGCATTATAAATAGAAGAACCTATTCTGTTTTGCTTTTTTTTCCATTCAACATCTCTTCTCCTCCTGTGGTGACAGTACTTACAGTTTGTTCTGGGGGAAGCAACTCTAGGTGCCTGGGTTGCAGGTGATACTGATCCCACCCAGACCTCCCAGCTACCTTGGCCCATAGAGGCAGACCTATAGAGCTGAAGGAGACAAACTCAGGGCTCCTGTCTGAGTAGAGCTGTGTGGGGGCATTGTCAGGTCTGCAGCAAGCCCCATCATGGAACTGCTACAGGAGGCACAACTAGGAGCTGGACCTGACTAGCCGAGAACATTTTTTTGATTATTTTTTGGGGTACATTATAATTATATATATCTAATAGTGGGATTCACTGTGACATATTCATACATGCACACAACAATAATTTAAATAATTTCATTCCCCCATTACCCCCAATTCCCTTAGTCTTCCTTCTAATTTCATAAGAACCCCTCTTTTTTTTTCTCTTTAGCTTCCACATATGAGAGAAAACAAAATCTTTCATTTCTGAGTCTGGCTTATTAACATAATGCTTGGATGTTCCAATCATTTTCCTAAACTTTTTTTTTTTTTTTGTACCAGGGATTGAACCTAGAGGTGTTTAACCACTGAGCCACATCCCCAGCCCTATTTATATTTTATTTTGCTTAGGTGCTCGCTAAATTGCTGAGGCTGGCTTTTAACTTGTGATCCTCCTGCCTTAGCCTTTTGAACTGCTGGGATCATAGGCGCGCAGCACCCAGAACTTAATTTTTTTTTTTTTAAATTTTAAATCTTTTTAGTTGTAGATGGACACAATACCTTAGTTTTATTTATTTATTTTTATGTGGTGCTAAGGATAGAACCTAGTGCCTCACACATGCTAGGCAAGTGCTCCACCACTGACTTACAACCCCAGTTCTACCCAGAACTTTTAAAGATACATGAACCACTATACGAACTTTTTTGTCTTTATTAACCCAGTTTGGACTGTCACACACAAAAGAGCCTCTAAACTTGGTTTAAGTATTTGACAAAATGATTGGCTGTTACCTATACATGATTTATAGGCATACACAGACACACACAGACACACACACACACACATACACTCTCTCTCTCTCATTATTTTTCTAAGTCACAGATAAGCATCATTGTCTCTTGTTCTCTGATCTGTTCCAAGCAGGTCAGTGGTCAGTCAATACATTTGGGTGCCCTAGCCAGCTGCTAACATTTTTTGCCAAACTGGGAACTAGGATCAATGACTGCACTGAGGAAAGCAGGAAAGGAGAGGCAGGAGTTGTCTGGCATTTCCCCTGGAGAATATAAACAGCTCAAAGTTTCTGGAAAAGGGTAGGCCTTTCAGGCAGTGTCTGGCCCAGGAAGCATACAACAGATGCCTGGCTGAGGTGTAGGCAAAACCTAGAGGGCACGTAAGACAGTGAGAGTAGATGCACAGGTGCCTTGCAGCAGAGACCTGATCCTCCCTGAAGAGAGAGGACTTTCTAAAAATGGAAGTGTAACTTACTTGTGATCCTCCTACTTCAATCTCTGAGTAGCTAGGATCACAGGTGTGTGCTACTATACCCAGCTCCAATAATATTTTTATTTAGAAATTTAATTCACGTTACACCATGAATTCCACAAAGCAAGCAATGAAACAGGATATGTATTGCTGACTTCTGAAGCAGGCTTAGCATTCTGCTTTGGAAACGGTAAATTTTTGCTGCATTTCAAGCTCGTACAACCAAACTCACAAAACACTATCTTCAATGTATACACCCTATACAATAATGGGCTAATATATATTCTACAAGCTCATTAAGTTGGTTGTTGTGAGAGTTTAAACAATTTTCCCTTATGAAGAGTACTGAAAATGATGTTACGTTTCATAGTTTAGCCCATAATAATCCTCAACTGCAAAATAGTATATTGCATTTGCTTTAATAGATAATGGGTCCAAAGAGGAATTGTTTTTTTAAGTTGCATGAAGCCAAGTTTCTATGAGCCTTCCCAACTGTTTTGTATTTGTGACTGATAACTTCTTCTTTTTGAAACTCTAATCCACTTACAGCTGCTAAGGGACAGGCACTTTGAATTGTTTGCTATTCAGACTCCTCTCCCACATCAGAACATTTTGATGTGACATGTGCTCACTAAAAGCATACTCAGGTCAGGCAAAAGCAGAATTAAAACTATTCCTGTATAAAAGGCACATGTACTCACTGTCATTAGTCCTTTTCCCTGTGGCCCGATGCTAACCAAGCAGATAAAATAGTAAAATCACTTTACAATGAAAAATTTTAACCAATGATACCTAGTTCCCAAACTTCTTTTAGGACTCTGTTGTGTTTTACCTTAAGGGTACAATATTACTTCCTTAAATGAGAACATCCTTTTGCAGTCTTATGTAGCACGGGGGCTGATGAGCAGAGTGCCAGGGTAGGTTGCTCAGCAGCATTATTAACTTGCAAGGTTAGGCACAGTCTATGGAAACCAGGAAAAGTCTTCACATTCTTTCTGAGCAATTTATGATTCATAACAAGAGCTAAGATTTATTGAGCACCATGTGTTAGTGTTAGTGTTTTGCTTAGTGGTCAGGAGCAACACAGCAGAAAGCAGGCTGGCCATCAGCATGCCTGGCTCTAACATTAGTCCCACACAGAAAACCACGCACAGGAGCTTGTGCCAAACAAGAACCTGCCAAGACCTGTGCTTCCCGCAGACACCAATGACAAGCTCCATGTTTTCTCTTACACAGGAAAGCTGACAATCAAAGAAAGATTGCACTAGAATCAGTACATAAAGCTGATTTTAAAAAGGAAAGAAAAAATACCAAACTATATATATAAAAACCCACTTGTGCTGTCTTGTGGCAAAAGGAAAAATAATCTGTATTTGGTGAGCCTTTGAAATAACATCCTATTTTCAGAGTAGAATTTTGAAGGTGGTTAGGGCTTGTTAAGACAGGCATAGGCCTTGGTTTTGTCAGCCCCAATCACTTATGTTGGAATTCTGTATGAACAGCTGCATACAGAATAGAGTCCAACATATTTAAGGTTGAAAGTGGAACAATGTGCTTGTTCCAGAAGTTAACAGGCCCAGGCATCCTGCAGCTCACTTGCATTTTCAAGTAGTGAAGTCATAAGATGTGAGGTGGGAGAGGACAGGACAAAGCAGAGAGCTTTGAGTCAATGATGCAGAGGGAAACCTCAACCATCAATGTTAAGGGAGGGAAAATTGTCCCATTCATGTCTTCACAAAATGAAAAACATGACCACTAGTTAGCCTTCAAACTCAATACTTGTACAGTTTTTCAATTACTCTATAAAATAGAAAGAATAAAATACAGATATTTTGAAAACTACAAGCCCTGTTTTGTAGGGTGTGGTGCTAAGGTTCTGTTTGGCTGAAGACAACATCTTCCAAAGCAAAGTATTTCAATGACTGATGCTGAGAGAAGCAAGAAGGCCCAGGTGACAGTCAACCTCATCTGGCCCAGGTGATAGATACAGGGCAGTCAACCTAATAAGGAAGGTGTCTTTAGGGGATGCAGAAAGGAAATGACTCAAAGGAATTAAAGAAGTCTTCAAAGTACTTCCATGAATAAATGGAGTAATTTTAAAAAAGGTGAACTGGAGAAGGGCACGTGTGCACTTGGCCTGAGTGTGCAATGTGCACACACTCAGTCAAAAGGGTGGAAGCAATGAAAGACTTGCTCTAAACACTCTCCCGCAGCCCCCATTTTGGTAGTAGGGATTGAACCCAGGACTGCTTAACCACTATGCCACATTCCCAGCCCTTTTCTAAATTTTTAAAAATTTTGATACAGGGTCTCATTAAGTCACCTAGGGCTTTGCTAAGTTGCTGAGGCTGAGGCTGACTTAGATTTGCCTACCTCAGCTTCTGGAATCACTAGGATTATAGATGTATGCCACCATGCCTGACTCTTTAATATTTATTTTTCAGTTTTCAGTGGACACAACATCTTTATTTTATTTTATATGGTGCTGAGGATCGAACCCAGCGCCCCGCGAATGCCAGGCAAGCGCGTTACTGCTTGAGCCACATCCCGAGCCCTAAATAGTTTTTTGTCATAAGGAAAAAGACAATGTTAAGACATACACACAGAAGTCAGAAAATAGGACACCATAATGTAAATATTTCTTAAAATTCATTGACTGATTAATAGTCTTACATAACAAACAGCCTCTTATCAGTTCAAGCCTAAATTACCTATGAAACAGGGACATGATGGACAATTAGGGTTTGAGCAGGGGAGGGTCTTTCTCAAGGGTCACAGAAGTTATGGGTCACATGTCATCTGACTAATAGAAACAGAAACCATCAGTGCCATTTTAGAGAGTTAGTGTCAGAAGAAAAAAACAAAAAAACTTTGATGTTAGATATGACCAGATGATGTTTATGGCCCTGGGAGGCCAAGAGACAACAAAAGATGTGAACTTATTTCATGGATCTTCACTCCAGAACTCACTTTTATCTTTTCACTTGGAATTTGGATGATACACTACTTTTCCAAAAGTAAAGAAGGAAAATCCATACCAGTCTGGGAAAACTATTTTATATAGAACATACATTTAATTACACTCTATCAACTCAAGTTTCTTTTTTTTCCTCTCTCCCTAAACTAGTCCTACCTCATGGTCTCTGGACCTACTTAATCCTACTTTTCTGTTTATTTATTTTATTTCATAACCCAAGACAGTTGTTTGCAGTTGTCTGATGCTCCTCTTCTGCCTTATTGTCTTTTAAACCATTCAGAATATCAGACTCCCTTTCTTCTGGATGCTCCAATATGTCTGAGGGAGGGACTCTTGCTGCTACCATGGCCATTGGTGTCTTTGTGGCACTGGTACCCTTTCTTGAATACTCACTGCCCTACCTTGTACTCCCTGCTTCAGGCCCCCAGCCTCCCACTTTCAACCCTGCTTAAGTAACTGACATGTACAAAATCTGACCTCCCTCACCCCATTCACTGTTCTGCAACAAGCCAACAGCCAGCCACGCTCTATCACATGGGGAGGACTAACCTAGTCCTCTTCTCATCAGGCCCTGCCAGCCAGGAGGGTATACTTGGGACAGTAAGAATTTGGAAACCTAGCATCTTGCAATCAAATTTACTTACCTTCCAAGAATACTTACTATTATTTGAATTTTGATTATAAAAACTGAGAAATAAACAACATACTTCCATTTCTCTTAGAAAAAGAAATTTTTGTGCCAACAGGTCACTGTCATACCTGTTCTCCTTGCCATTCTGGATGACTGAATGCCTGTCCGCTGTGGTTCTCTCACTGCAAACATAAGTATTCCGCCGTGTCATCCCACCAGATGCTGTGCTACTCTGTAAGAAAAGGGCGTTTCTTTGTTAAACTATTAGGTTAACTACAGACCAATAAGGAAAAAAAGAACACATCTATGTAAGCACAAATACTCAGTCTTTAAAAACATGCTAAATTATCAACAGCAATGGCCAAAAGACAAAAAAAAAAGGAGACGTCAACTTGTATAACTCTCATCTGGCAGACCCAGTGAAAAGTAGCTATGACAGAGTGACTTTGAAAAGCTGGTCTATTAATAACAAATAAAATAATCATCCACAGATTACTTAAAATCAGGACAATAGGGTGACCCACTATTTTTTAAAAGCAAATACTTTCACAATAAAAAATTATATTATATATATATAAATTATAAAGTAAAAAACTCTTGACATAAAACATCTGCATGATATTGGATTTGATAAGATTCATAGACAGGGCACCAAAAACATGAACAACTTAAAATAAACAAACAAACAAACAAATAAATAAATAAATAAAATTAAGGCAGATTTTAGCAAGTGGATAACGTTATGGGTGCAGTGGTGCATACCAGTAATTTCAGCAACCCAGGAGGCTGAGGCAGAAGGATCAAATTTGAGGCCAGCTTTAGCAATTTTGCAACTTAGTGAGACCCTGTCTCAAAAAAAAAAAAAGGAAAAAAAAAAAAAAAAGACTGGGGATGTGGCACAGTGCTTAAGTGTCACCAATTTGATGCCAGGTACCAATCTCTACCCCCCAAAAACAGAATTGTGTGTATCAACGAACATTATCAAGAAAATAAAGAGAAACTCCTAGGCTCAAGTGATCTTCCTGCCTCAGCCTTCCAAGCAGTTGGGACTGTACAGGCACATCACCATGCCTGGCTTCAAACAACTTAATTAAAAACAGGCAATATGCTGTGCGGGGGGATTAAATGAACTCTAGATGGGGCAAAGAGGAAAAGGGGAGGGAAAGAGAGCAGGTACAGGGGTAGGAAAGATGGTGAAATGTGATGGTTATCATTATCCTAAGTATATGTATGAAGACACAAAGGATGTGACTCTACTTTGTGTATAACCAGAGATATGAAAAATTGTGTTCTATATATGGAATGTGAATTGTAAGGCATCCTGTTGTCATATATAACAAATTAAAATTAAAAGAAAAAAAAAGAAAAAATAAATAGTGAACAATAAAAAAAAATTACAGATTGAAAAAAAAACAACAACAAAAAATATCCCCAAAACGGGCAGTTGAAGGGCTGGGGGATATGCTAAGTTGGTAGAGTGCTTGCCTTGCATCATGCACAAGGCCCTGGGTTTAATCCCTAGCACCACCACCACCAAAAAAAAAAAAAAAGCAACTTGAGCTGGATTCACACCTGCAATCACAGTGACTCAGGAGTCTGAGAGGCAGGAGAATCTCAAATTCGAGGTCAGCTTCAGCAACTTAGTGAGACCCCATCTTAAAATAAATAAAAAGGGCTGGGGGTGTAGCTTAGCACCTCTGGGTAGCAAATCCCCAGTAACAAAAATAAAAATAAAATAAAATAAAAAGTAAAAAGGGCAACTTGAATATAAATTTATCCAAAGAAATTATACAAATGGCCAAAAAGCACAGAAAAAGATGTTTGATTATCATTGGTCATTAAGGAAATATAAATCAAAACCATGAAATACTACTTCATACTCACTAGGATGGTTATAATAAAAATGAAAATAGTGTTGGCAAGGATGTGGAGAAACAGGAACTCTCATATATTGCTGGGAGGAATGTAAAATGATGCAGATGTTAAAGTTTGGTAGCTCCTCAAAAAGTTAAACAGAATGACATGACCCAGGAATTTTATCCTTTGGTATTATGTCCAAGATAAATGAAAAGCTAAATAATCCACATGGAAATTTGCACACAAATGTTTATAACACTTTATTTGGGGCTGAGGTTGTGGCTCAGTGGTAGAGTGCTTGCCTAGCATGCATGAGGCACTGGGTTCCATCCTCAGCACCACATAAAAATAAAATAAAAATGCAGTATCCACCTAAAAAACTAAAAAATAAATATTAACAAAAGAATGTTTATAACACTTTATTGAACATAATCAAAAGGTGGAAATAACCTAAATTCCTATCGACAGATATTCAGACAAATTGCGGTCTCCATGTACCCAAAGGCATATTAGTTAGCTGTAAAAAGGAATAGAGTAATAATACATGTTACAACTCAGATGAATTCTGAAAACATGCTGACTTAAAGAAGGCAGACACAAAAGAACACACATTACATGGTTCCACTTATATGAAATGTGTGGAACAGGCAAGCCTGGAGAGAGAAAACAGACTGGTGATTGCCAGGGGAGGAGAAATGGGATGATATTTAATGGGTAGAGGGTACTCTTTGGGATTGTTGAAATCTTAAGAAACTGGAGAGAAATGGTGGTTGCACAACACTGAGCACAGTAAATGCCACCGAGCTGCATACTTTAAAATGGGTAACTATATGTCATGTGAATAGCATATCAATCTAGCTCTTGAAATAAAAAATTTTTAAAAAGGAACTAAAGTCAAAATGATGAATTTTATCATTTTCTCCCATCCTTCCCTCTTCCCTGTCTGTATAGGGGATTGAACACTCAGCGGGTGTTTGTCATTGAGCTACATTCCCAGTGGCTTTTTTTTTTTTTAATCATGAGACAGCGTTTCCCTAAGTGGTTAGGTCCTTGCGAGGTTGCTGAGGCTGGCCCTGAACTTCCAATCCTTCTGCCTCATCCTCAAGAGTCATTGGAATCACAGGCAGGTGCTGGCTTCGTATAATTTATTATTATTATTATTATTATTACTACTACTACTTTTTGCAGCACTGGAGATGGAACCCAGAGGTGTGCACATTTGGCAAGTGCTTTACCAGTTCTTTTTTATTTTTGAATTAGGGTCTCGCCAAATTGCTATGTCTGGCTTAGTCCCCTGAGCCACTGGGAGTATTACAGGTGTGCAACATGATGCCCATTCCAATCTATAATCATTTCTTTCTTTCTTTTTTATACCTTTAGTTTATTGATTTATATGTAGTTCTGAGGATCAAACCCAGGGCCCCGCACATGCCAGACAAGTGCTCTACTGCTGAGCCACAACCCCAACCCCCATTTTTTTCTTTTTAAAATATTCTTTTAGTTGGGCTGGGGCTGTAGCTCAGTGGTAGAGCACCACCTTGCATGTGTGAGGCACTGGGTTCGATCCTCAGCACCACATAAAAATAAAGATATTAAAAAAAAACATTCTAGGGCTGGGGATGTGGCTCAAGCGGTAGTGCGCTCGCCTGGCATGCGTGCGGCCCAGGTTCGATCCTCAGCACCACATACAAAGATGTTGTGTCTGCTGAAAACTAGAAAATAAATATTAAAAAATTCTCTCTCTAAAAAAAAAAATATTCTTTTACTTGTAGATAGACATGATATCTTTACTTATTTATTTATTTTTATGTGGTGCTGAGGATCGAACCCAGTGCCTCACATGTTCAAGGCAAGTGCTCTGCCACTGAGCCACAACCTCAGCCCTATAATCTTTTTTCTAATCATATAATTTCTGAACAAAGATAAAGCACTCACCCTTAATACAGCATGAGTGGACCATGTGCAGTAAAACATTGAAAACTAATGGGACAAATTATGATAATGTTGTTGCTATCATCTGGATGACTGTTCCCCAAGGTCCAGACATTAAAAGACTAGGCTCTAGTGTGGCAATATTGGAGGTGGGGCCTGGTGGTAGGTACTTAGGTCATCAAGGTTGTGGCCCTGAACCATCCACTCTCTGTTTCCTGGCTAATGAAGTGAGTGGTGTGTTCCACCACATGTTCCTGCCATGATGTGCTGCCCTCACTGGAGGCCCAAAGCCACAAAGCTGCCCTGTCCTGGACTGGAACTGCTAGAACTGTGAGCCAAAACAAACCCTTTCTTTTTATAAGTTACTTGCTTCAGGTATTATATTCTAGCAATGCTAACTAATACATGGCTAATTACTCTGCTATCTTATTTTTCATCAAAATCTCTTTTTCGTTCTTCAAGGTGTCAAGTACAGACACAAAGCCAGGATCCGATATCAGTCAGACTTGGTGCTTCAGATAATGCCACAGGTGACTTCTGCCCTTTATCTCCTGTCCTTTCCCTCCCTGCCGCTTGGTCCTTACGATACAGACAGGTTTATCAGTACTGCCCTTCCTGCTTTCTATCTCCTCCACTTCCCTGAACCTCAGGAAGGGCAAGCAATGGCCCAGGAACCCTTGGCAAAGTCTGGCATGGAGAAGCCCCAGAAACATTTATCATCAATCCTCTGAGGACCTAGTCCTTAGGTTTTAGGCATTAATATTTCAAACATGTTAGGTTGTTATGCTGATGTTTCTTTAGAAATACCACAATGCAGCAATGTCAGTCTTCAACTGTGGTGCTTCTGGTCTCCACATAAACGTGAAGTTTCCTTATTCTTCCAGGAAGAAGGAAAAATTCAGTAGGATATCTGGTACAAGATCTTGGTGTTCATCTGCTGAAATTTGGTCCCAGGCCTTGGGCAATGCTTGGATACCTGCCAAGTCTCCCCACTGGATAGAGGAAAAGAGATACTTTCTCTTCAGATACGAACTTCAATAATGTCTCTCAATATCTTGCAACCATTTCAACATGTCAGCCACAGAAGGGCTCTCAGCCGAGGGCTGCAGAACAGCATCAAGGCTGACCACATCTGTGTGTTGCTCATAGATCCGAAACACTTGCTCCACATGGCTGCTGACCGTGTCGCCCATCTTGAGGAGGGTGGCTAGCCTCTCTCCTAGCTTGTCCAGGACAATGTCCCCAGCCGCCAGCTGCTTGCGCCTCAGCCACTCCTGTAAGTCCGGGAAGGCCCGGAGTGCCAGCACATCTTGGAACCGCACACTTTGCGTGGCCTGCAACTACTCTACCAGGTTGCTGAGGGAGGCCAGGAGCAGCGAGCAGTCCCCTCAGGGTGCTCTCCCACAGGCCCTGCTGCTCCTCCACTGCTGGGAAGCACTTCTTCAGGGCCTCCTGCACAGCAAGTAAAGGCCGGTCTTGAGCCATCTTCTTCCGGAAAGCACAGCGGCTCGCACTCTCTATTTTATTTTTGGGTAGCCCAAGGCAACTTCTCTTTTATGAACAAATATAGGTAGCTGATAATGCTCAAGATGTCTTTTTGCAACAGTAGCATGCAGAAAGGTAAGAGCAATGACAATGGAAAAGGCATGAAAGCAGAGAATGAAGTCCTTCCTTGTCTTTTCTGCTAACAACAAAAGTCGAAGAATGAATTTAAACCAAAAGGCCATGGAATGACAATTCCGTTTTATGGCATTCAGAAGGCAAAATACAGCCAGGCATGATGGTGCATGCCTGTAATCCCAGTAACTTGAGTGGCTGAGGCAGGAGGATTGCAAGTTCAAAGCCAGCCTCAGCAACTTAGCAAGGCCTTGTCTCTAAATAAAATATAGAAAATGAATAGGGATGTGGCTCAGTGGTTACGTGCTCCTGGGTTCAATCCCTGGTTACCCCAAAAAGAATCAAAAACAAAAAAGCAGCAAAATACAAATATTTTTAACACAGGGTTTACTATGACTAAACACAATGTTGGAGGATGAAGATGAAAACCCTGGAGCTGGGGCTAGGGATGTGGCTCAAGCGGTAGCGCGCTAGCCTGGCATGCGTGCGGCCCAGGTTCGATCCTCAGCACCACATACAAAGATGTTGTGTCTGCTGAAAACTAAAAAATAAATATTAAAAAAAATTATCTCTCTAAAACAAAACAAAACAAAACAAAAAACCTGGAGCTCTTTTATGCACCTCTGTCCCATTCAGTATTTGATCAGAAACTTCCAAGGGAGAAGCAGCCTGCCTGGGGCTCCCTCACAGTTACCTTTGTAAATAAGACATGCTTGCTGAATAATCTTAACTTCACTCACTTCTCTGCAAATTATTTCCAAATAATACTTCTAGCAATGCTAAAAACAATTATCAGAGAGAAACACTTCAATTCACAGTAAAGTGTTCTGAATCAGAATGGATTCAATTTAATTGAACAAACACTACCTACTCACTGGGGATATTTTTATTAAGGGCAGAGATTAAGGTCAGCAATGTAACTTCAGGCAATTACCAACTGCCTTGCATTTTCTTTACGTTATAGTCTAGCTAAGTCATGGTCCCTGGCATAGGGCACACATGCCCTGCTAGAGCACAGCCTCCAGGTGCCATGCCCACCAGGCTTCTGATCACTGTCACCTGTCTGCACTGCAGTTTTTACTGACTTCCTCCATTAGACTGTGTGGTCACTCCATGTCTTAGTACCAGACACAATCTAAAACTCAGTTAATTGCAAAGAGCCTTTACACACAGGACCTGATCACTCATTCAGTGTGTGGGACATGTGCTATGTTTAAATGTTCGCATCCCTCCAAAATTCATGTTGAAGCGTCATCTCCAATGTAATGACTCTAAGTGGAGCTTCAGAAGGTCATCAGTGTTTTATGAATGGGCTTGTCAGCAGCAAATTTGCCCCTTGTGCTGTGTGTGCACAATGTTCTTCTCTGGAGGATATAGCAACAGGGTACCACCTTGGAAGCAAATGCCAATGAACCTGGTAATGCTTTGCTTTGCCCTGGGATTTTCTGGCCTCTAGAACAATAAGAATGAATTTCTGTTCCTTATACTCAGCCAGGTATTGTGTCATAGCAGCAGGAATGAAGTAGAACAGGGGGTATCAACCAGAAATACCTACAATGTAGCAAGTGGAATTTCTATAGGTGGAGATAGTATGCAGCCTAGTGGATGGATGTTCCAAGCAGAGGAGAGCACAGGAGTGAAACAGGTAGACTCAGAATAGTGGTGTCTAGCTGGTTCTAGCCCAACAATCCTAGGGACTACTCCTCAGGCCAGCAATACTTACACTGGGGACAGCGGGGCTTTTCTTGCGTTCAGGAATATCCGCCTTGTTGGGATTACTTGCATTCCCAAGCATGGGACTGGCTGGAGCAATTCCCTTTCCTCCCCCAGCACTGCCACCTGATTTCCGGGAAGGAATTCCATCTTCTTTGAGGTCACTATCTGCAGTGCTGGTCTGACTCCTCTTTGGATATGCCACAACTGAAGGAATAGCTGGTCCAGCTAAAAAAAAAAAAAAAAAAAAGTTCATGCTTTAAAAGACAGAAAGTAGCTGATGCAGTGGCACAGGCTTGTAATCCCAGTGACTCAGGAAGCAGGAATTGCTACTTAATGAGTCCAGTCTCAAAATAAAATAACAATAATAATAAAAAGAGCTGGAGCTGTGGTTCAGTGGTAGAATGCCCTTGAGGTTTTTTTTTTTTTTTTAAAAAAGGCAGTTTCACATATTATTCTGTGAAAAAATTTATAAGATAGTCTAAGATTCATCTAAAAAGTATAAAACAGTAAAATCCTTAAAATGGTTCCCATTTACATCTAATATTGACCCTGCCCTATAAAATGAATCTGATTGCCAGTCACAGTGGCACATGTCTGTAATCTCAGTGACTGGGGAGGCTGAGACAGGAAGATTTCGAGTTAAAACTCAGCCTCAGAAACTCAGGGAGGCCCTGAGCAACCTGGCAAGACCCTGTTGCTAATAAAATATTTTTAAAAAGAGGTGGGGATGTGGCTTGGTGGTAAGCACCCCTGCGTTCAATCCTTAGTACCAAAAAAACAAAAACAAAAAAACCCCACAAACAGAATTTGATTTTAAATTTCGCTTACTAGGGGTTGGGGTTGTGGCTCAGTGGTAGTGCATCTGCCTGTGACAGGCACTGGGTTTGATTCTCAGAACTGTATATAAATAAATAAAGGTCTATCAACAACTAAATATATATATTTATTTATATATATATATATATATTTTTTTTTAAAAAAGGAAGTACAAAAACCTTTTTTAAAATATGAGATTCTGAATGGAGATAGACACCAATCCACTCTACAGCCTCATTCAAATTTCCCATTTTATTTGCACTTGTGTGTCTAATACTACACACTTTATCATATGTGTACATTCCTATGAGCACCACCAGTCAATTGCACACGACAGTTCTATTTCAAAGACCTTGTGGGGCCACCCTTTCATGGCCTCAGCCATCTTCCAACCCAATTCCCTGATCTTTAGCTCTGACAACCAATAACCTGTGCTCCATATCTATCATTCTGTCATTTCAAGAATATTATATAAATATAATCAATAGCATGTGACTTGAGACTGTTCTTCCCACTCAGTATCCATCCACATCACTGTAGGTATCGAGGTTCCTTCCTATTTACTGTGCACCAGTTGGTGGTATGGAGGTAGCACACAGTCACATATATAAGTCTTTTCCTCATGAATTTATTGTTTGGTTATCATATTTTTTTTTTAAGAGAGAGTGAGAGAGAGAGAGAGAGAATTTTTTTAATATTTATTTTTTAGTTCTCGGCGGACACAACATCTTTGTTGGTATGTGGTGCTGAGGATCGAACCCAGGCCGCACGCATGCCAGGCGAGCGCGCTACCGCTTGAGCCACATCCCCAGCCCTGGTTATCATATTTAAAAAGACTTTTCCAGTCCAAGTTACAAAACTTTTTTTGACTTTTTTTTTTTTGTGGTGTTGGGGATTGAACCCAGGGCTTTATATATGCTAGACAAACACTAACACTGAGCTATACTTATAGCTAAGGGATTTCATTTTTTATATTTTCATATCATGAAGCCCAGTTGGAATTTATCCTTAGATAAGATGTGAGAAAGGGATCCAATTTTTTTTCTGATTATTTCCAAATTGCTCATTATCAAATTTATTAATTAATAAATCAATTTATTTTAAAACAAGAGAAAGAACCCTTTGAAAGTCTGATTGAGATACCCCCTTCTCAGGAAAGTGCATATATATACACACTGGGGTTTACACCTGGGCCCCCCATTAGGAAGCACTGGGGGTCAGAGTGGTCCTTGGTCCTGTGGCTTGTGGTACAGAGGCAGAAGGACCTCAGTGCTTTTCAGTGGGCCTGCTTCACTGGGAGGCTCCCTGGGGCCTGTCCTGCTCAGAGCACTTGAAAGACAGTGCTGGGGGCATTGTCAGAGCTTTCTTTTGCCAATTACTTCATCTCCAAAAAGAGTAAAAAAAAAAAAAAAAATGCCAGGAACATGGTCAGTGATTTTTCTCTATGAATCAATTTCTGGAAATAGTCCTGCATAAACTTCCTTTTAATATTAGAAGGTACAAGAAAGGATTCTGAAATCCTTTGAAAATTATTATTAAAAAGACCATTCCAATGAGGTGGTTTAGTGGACAAGCCACAGGACCAGGGACCAAGTGTCTTGGGTTTTGCCCTGGGTATTCTTCACTTGCTCTGTGATCTCAGGAGACCTAGTGACCTTCCTTGACCTACTTGTTTATTGAAAAAATGGGGGACTGGTGAGTATATGGCATCAGGTCCAAAGCTCTTTTTATTTCTAGCATTTTATGAGCAGGGGGAAAGGCATTAATACAGATAGAACCTATGGGCCTAAGGAAGAACAAACTTATTAAGGCAATGCCTAAAGAAATGAAAAAATTGAATTACTAGGTTTCTTTCAGCATTTAGGAACAATTCCCTTTAAATTGAATGATTTTAGGAAAAAAATGTGGGCATCTGCTAGCGTATTTCATCGGCAACTAACAAGAACACACAAGGCGACAGACCTGAATCCCTACTTCATTCATAGATGCTACAAAGCCTGGTGTCAGAATGGGTTCGGAGCTCAGTTCTACCCTGGCAGAGCAGACACTGCAACAGCTTCAGTCCAGCCAGGCATTGGCATGCACTGGCAGGAAGAGCAGTGGAAACCAAAGCAAAGCAGCCTCCCTTTATTTTATTTTAGGTGTAGATGGACACAATACCTTTTATTTTATTTATTTTTATGTGATGCTGAGATCGAATCTAGTGCCTCACACATGCTTAATTAAGCAAGCTCTCTGCCACTGAGCTACAACCCCAACCAGCATCATTTTTAATGCAAAACCAAAGCATGTCTGGAATGCTTTGTGTAGCTCAGTTTCAAATCGCAAGATCAAAGAATGGAGGTAAAAAATGTCCAGAGAAGGGAAATGAAATGAACAAGGGATTAATGGGGAGTCCCACAGGAGGTCATTCTTTTAAATAGGACCAGGTCAGCCTGGGAAAGATGGAGCACGCCCGTAATCCCAGGGGCTTGGGAGGCTAAGGCAGGAGGATCGAAAGTTCAACGCCAGCCTCAGCAAAAGCAAGGCGCTAAGCAACTCAGTGAGACTCCGTCTCTAAATAAAATACAAAAAAGTGCTGGGCATGTGGCTCATTGGTTGACAGCCCCTTAATTCAATCCCTGGTACTGAAAAAGAAGAAAGAAAAAAAAAATTAGGACTAGGTCAATATAGATTTACTTTCTGAACCCTAGAATACTGGAGTTAAAGGAATACCCACAATTTTTACATTTACAGCTACACATATGCTAGCATCTCAGGAACCCAAAAGAGCTGCCTTAAAGGTAGAATAACCACAGGGGTAGATCAGCCAACCCATCGGGGCCTTCAGCTTCCAGCTTCCAGTGAAGTTTAAGAGTGAGGGTGGCTTAACCAAACCAACAACAAGAGTGAGGATGAGAATGACACCATAACAATTAAAGCCAATTAAGACAAAACTGAGGTACCATGAACTCCCTAGGGTTGCTTTAACCAACATGGTGGCTACTGGCCACATGTGGTTCTATGTATTTACTTTAAGTGAGATTTAAAAACACTGTTAAGTCCACTTGATTGGGCTGCACAGATATAGAACATTGTTAGAAGCACAGAGAATTCTACCAGAGAATGCTGTCCTACAAAGTAAAAACAAGGCAGGGGTGGAGAAGAGATGGACAGAACTCCAGACTACTAAGTCAGGGGTCTCAGAGGGTGAAAAGCCTTGGGGAGCTTCTGCCCAGCTGAGCCTTACCCAGCCAAAGTCCACCAAATCTGTCAAGGAGATAAGAGCCTCGATTGTGCCAGAACCTGAGAAAAGGCAGGCAGGAAATGCCACGAAGGGACATCACACCAATTTCCACCCTGGCAGACCACAAGCAAAAAAAGGGTGCAGCCAGAACTGCTGAACAGCCTCAGACTTACCATGGTCACTGTACCGTCTCTGCTTCTGGCTGGAAGAAACACTTCTCTGCACTTTGTGGTGAGGAGACTGGCCAGTGCTGTTGCTGAGGTCACTGCTTGGCCGCACCTTAGCAAGTGAAAGGTTGCTGCTAGAACTGGAGTCGCTAGCGTCCAGCTACGGGAGAATGAGAAGAGCGGCAACCATACACGGACCCCAGTGGCTTGTCAGGAAGCTCAGCTTCTCATGACCACACAGCTCTCATGAACATTCACTTAGAGAGGGGGCACAGCGATGTACAAGGTGACAACCCTAAACTCAGGCAAAAGCATTTTTCTGACTGCTGGGAAAACTCGCAAAAGGTTATATATTAATGATCTTTCTAAGCTTTTTCAAACTAACGATGCTTTGTTTGCTTGATTTGACACATCATTTCTAAACTATTAATTACTACAGGTTAATTTATGAATACTCCTATATATTTTAAGGCATTGTTATTTTAAAGTTAAAATAGTAACTCATAATGGTCACAGGAGTTAAGATTTGTTATTTGTAGGTAAACTTAAAAAATATTGCATCAAATGTTTTATATATTAAAAAAATAACAAAACTGATCATTCATATAAAGGACATTTTAGCTCTTCCTCTTTGATTACTCTTACCTCTGAAGATTTTCTCCCCAACAACAAGTATGTAGCTGTGATTTCATCATATTTCATTTTACTGAGAGATTCTTGAATTTCTTCTTGTGAATATCCCATTCCTACCATAATATCTAAAAGAAGGGTATAATATGGTTTATGTGTTTTGTTTGCATAAGAAATCATCTGTTACAGAGTAAAATAATTTTCCTTATTTGACCTAAAAAAATCATACACTTCCTAACATAAACAAATGGTTGAATGTGTTTCTGTTTCTGGGTACTGATGCAGGAAACTACACGTGGTGATTCATGAATGGGGCAGAACAGAGAAGCCAGACAGTATGTCTTGTACACATTTCTCATTATTCATACTTGAGGTGCGCATATAGGAGTGAAGACAAGTCATGTAAGTAGACATACACAAACACGTAGGCACAGAGGAATTACCTATTCTCTTCTGGTCTGAGATGTCTAGTTCTGGTTCAACAAAGGGTTTAAGCTCATCTTCCTCATGTCCTGCATTGATCCACCTGTCCTTCATGATTTGCTGTAAAGGTGAACGATTCATTAGCAGCATAAAATAAAATATCCCAATGACCATAATTTAGAAAAATTTATTTTCAACATTTTATTGATTACAGTTCAAAAGGTAACTTAAGCCAGGCATGGTGGCATGCACCTGTAATCCCAGCTATACAGGTGAAAGGTTGAGGCAGGAGGATGGCAGGATCTAGGCTAGACAGGCAATTTTGCAAGATCTGCCTCAAAATAAAATAAAAAGGGCTAGGGATGTAGCTTAGTGGCAGACTGCTTATCTAGGATGTGTGAGGCCCTGGGTTTGATCTCAGGTACCACCCTCCCCTCACCAAAAAGAGGTAACTTAAAGAAAAGAAATATATTTTTTATTTCACTTCATGCTTGAAAAAAGCCCAGGAGAGATTTTGGTATGTCATACAAACCAAGCAAGTTCTGAAAATACTCATGACTCTCCAAGTCACTTGTATTATTACCTCTAGAGTGCCTCGCTTAATTGGGTTTAGCACCAGGAAGCGTTTGAGAAGGTTTTCACAGTCTGTGGACATGTAGAAAGGGATTCTGTATTTCCCTCGTAACACTCTCTCTCTAAGTTCCTTTGGGGATGTAGAGGAAAGAAAATGAGTCAACTTTAAGGTTAAAAAAAGAAAAAGAAAAAAGAAAACCCACTAAAGCCCCCATACCAATATAACATAAAAACATCAATTCATACAACTTCATAAAAATCCTCTTAGTTTGGAGAAGAACATGGCTATACCAAATTCTTATACCTTCAGATTTTGCCCGTCAAAGGGAAGTGACCCGCTGACTAGGGTGTACAGAATCACGCCAAGACTCCACACGTCGACTTCCGGCCCGTCGTACTTCTTGCCCTGGAAAAGCTCTGGGGCTGCGTATGGAGGACTACCACAGAATGTGTCTAGCTTACTGCCAAGAGTGAACTCGTTGCTGAAACCAAAATCTGCTATTTTAATGTTCATATCTGCATCTAACAACAGATTTTCAGCCTAGAGGGAAAACACCAAGATAAACATGAAAGTTAACCAAAAAACAATTCCAATTCTGACTCATTATGAGTCAGTATCCTCTCATGAAAACTTTTTGTAATGACATGAGATCATCAGTATCTCCTAATAATAAAAATGAGAAAACACTGCTTCTAGAGAAAAAGCAGGAGACAAATTAGAACTCTTAATTTTATAACATGAATAATCCAAAACACACATCAAATATAGATTAATTACAGCAGTAATTTAAACATTCAATATACTCCCAAGATCAAAAAAAACACAATAACCTTTATGATTAACAATAAGGCTTTTAAAAAATATAGGCTCTTGCTTTAAGTAGACAGCTGTATTTCATAAAAACTGCTAGAGTTGAGAAATGGCTATTATTGGGAAGGGAGAAATCTCACTCAAGAGAAAAACCAGCCCCTTTCATTTACTTCAATCAACATGTACCAAGCAGTTACCACATAGCAGGGGTTGGACTGGTGATGGAAGTGTAAGGATGAGCCAGACAGGGCCCTGCCTCAGTTCAGAAGGGGAGAGAAGAAGGGCTGTGGTTGTAGCTCAGTGGTACAGTGCTTGCCTAGTGTGTGTAAAGCATTGGGTTTGATCCTCAGCACCACATAACAATAAATAAAATAAAGGTACTGTGTCCATCTACAACTAAAAAAAGTGGGAGAGGAGGAAGATAAGCAGCTGCCAGCTGCCGGAGACTCATGCACTGTGGCAGAGGTTCTACACACCAGGGGCTCAGCACTGGTGGGCAGGCAGCTTCCCAGAAGAAGTCTGAGACAACTGATCGCAGAGGGTGGGTTTGCAGGTAGAACAGTCTGAAACCTATTCTTTCTAGAACCTGAAATCCTATGTGAGATGCACAGGTGGCCAGGCTGAAATGCAAAGGGCTGCTAAGTGACTTGTGCTTGAGAAGTATGGGTTTTCATTCTGAGGGAAAGAAGAAGCTGCTGTGGAGTTGTTAAGCAGAGATGTGACAATCTTATTTATGTTTTCTAAAGACTACTCTGGATGCAATGTGGAAATCATACTGGTAAGGAAGGGGCAAAATCAGAAACAGAAGACGTTAGGAAGAGCTCAGGCTTTGGATATGCTGAGATGCCAAGGGGTGCTCAGGTAAAGAGGCCTTCATGCCACCTGCATCCTGGGAAGAGACCAAAGGTCACTGGTACATAGGCAGCCACCGGAGCTCCTAGAATAAAATCAAATGCACTCAGGGTGGGCAGCAATAGGAGCAAGTAAGAGGACAACTTGCATGAGAAGGGCACAGAGAAGAGTGCAAAGTCAAGACTGAGTATCTAGTAAATAACTGGAGAATGTGCTGTGAAGGTGGAAAGAGAGGGGTATTGTATCTGGAAGGTACCTAACGGAGAAACTGGGATGAACTGCAATATGGGGTAAACTCCAGCATGTGGAATGCTCTTGGTGAGAAGGTGGAAGAGAAAGAGAGTAAAGGAAGAAACAGAGTGATGAGGCCGCAGACTGCACAGCCCTGCAGGGTACCACATTCCTGTAAAAAGGAGGGAAATGAAGGCTGTCTGTGGGTGTGTTGGGCAGATGGGCCTGGTGGGAAAGTGCTCTGCCAGCCACACAACCTCTTCCTTCTCTGAGTAAGGGCAGAGGTGCAGGCCCACAGGAGGCCTCTAGCAGGACTGCTGTTGGCAGGGGAGAATGCTCACTTGGGCAGAAAAGGTACAACACAGCACTGGAGATACTGTCCAGGGGCACCTGTGCACTTCTCGGGGATTTTTTTTCTCTTTGGTTTTGACCACTGTGCTCCAGAGATCAACTACTAGCTGTCACTAAAACAGGAAATACTTTTAATAAACTTCACTTTTTTTAAAAATACTTATTTATTTTTTAGTTATTGGCGGACACAACATCTTTGTTGGTATGTGGTGCTGAGGATCGAACCTGGGACGCACGCATGCCAGGCGAGCGCGCTACCGCTTGAGCCACATCCCCAGCCCTAAACTTCACTTTTATTTTAATACTCCTTTCTATAATTTGATGAATAGAATTCAATTGTCATAGGATTTATTTTTTCCTCTTTAATAACACATCTAATACATGCCTCATTTGTGAAATAGCCACTGAGTGAGCTGAACATCCACTGAGCAAGGACACTTGGACGTACCTTGAGGTCTCTGTGAACGATCCGCTTTTGGTGGCAATACTGTACTGCAGACACGATCTAGGTGGGTAAGAGGAGAAGATTAGTTACTCCTGGTACAGATGTGTAATTAAGAGGAAAGCTTTGTGGGCTGGGGTTGTAGCGGTAGCGTGTTTGCCTAGCACGTGTGAGGCACTGGGTTCAATTCTCAGCACCACATATAAACAACTAAAGGCCCATTGACAACTAATAAATAAATAGCACTGGGGATGTGGCTCAGTGGTTAAGTGTTCCTAGTATCAATCCCTAGTATCAAAAATAAAACAAAAGATGAAAGCTTCATCAATGTTCCCATGTTAAAAAAAAAAAATCTAAGCACTTGAATTGTGTGAATTTTTGAAAACAATTTTTAAAAATATTTTTCAGCTATAGATGAACTTTTTATTTATATTTATTTTATGTGGTGCTGAGGATGGAACCTAGTGCCTTACATGTGCGAGGCAAGTGCTTTGCCACTGAGCCACAACCCCAGGCCCCTGAAAACAATTTCTTATATTTTGAACTTTTCAATTTTGAGAATGTAAGGATGAAAGCAGGAAGGTAAATGTAAGGATTTTTTTCCAGTCTTCTCCAGTTTTCTTGGACTCTGTTAATATTCCACTTATTTTTCAGAGAGGACAGGCCCAGTGCTTCTGGGCACTTATCATGACCTGTGAGGTAACTCACCACCAACCAGCAGTGGCAGACCCTTCATCCGGGTGTCTGCTCAGCACCCCTCTTCCATGCTTCTCCCCATAATACTCCCTGTTCCTGTCAGCTAACGTTACTTACCTCTCCGGTGTTAGTTTCCTCTTTCTTAAAATGGAAGAATGGATGCTGATCGTGTGTGAACTATGAACTGTGATAATTACTACATGCATCAACAAGGGCTCCACTCACTTTCAGAAAAGATGTGTTTTTCTTTAGCCAACGGCGGACACAACATCTTTGTTTTTTTTGTATGTGGTGCTGAGGACCGAACCCGGGCCGCACGCATGCCAGGCGAGTGCGCTACCGCTTGAGCCACATCCCCAGCCCTAAACAACTGTTTACTGACATTTCACAATTACTGGTAACTTTAAATAGTCGGAAGCTTTATATGCTCATTAAGGAAATTTTAAAAAATATAAAAAAATACATGTAAGTGTATGCCTACACTACCATCAAATATTGAATACCTCCAGTTATTTTGTTGTATTTGCTTCTAGTCTTTTTTTTTTTTTTTGGTATTTTGCATATGCATTTGGATGTACATGATTTTGTATATACAAAACTGGGATTACAATGAAAATATTGTTTGTTTTTCCAAATCATCATCATTCCAAAAATATAAACCAAATGGACACACTTATGCTGGACATAAAAGCATAGAGAGGACTGTTGTATATTTTGGTTCAAAATAAGCAGAAAGGAGAAACTAGGTTGGGGTCAGAATGGGATAAATACCAAAATCAGGGCTTCATTAAGAAGCTTTAGTACTTTATTTTCTAAAATTTTTTCTTAATACTTATTTTTCAGTTGTAACTGAACACAATATCTTTATTTTTTTATTTTTATGTGGTGCTGATGATGGAACCCAGGGCCTGGCACATACTAGGCAAGCGCTCTACCACTGAGCCACAACCCCAGCCCCATGAATATTTATTTTAAATAAAGTACTAAAGCTTCATGGGGCTGGGGTTGTGGCTCAGCGGTAGAGCGCTCGCCTAGCATGTGCCAAGCCCTGGGTTTGATCCTTAGCACCACATAAAAATAAATAAATAAAATAAAGGTATTGTGTCAACTACAACTAAAAATATTTATTAAAAAATTTTTCAGAATATGAGATCCACTCATAATCAACTAAAGATACAAACATTCCAATGCCAAAACATGGGTTTCAGAGCATGTATTAGTCTGGATTAACACTACTGCTATTGAATTCTATCAACATGAAAACAGGGAGATGAAATAGCTTTGCTTTCCCAACAAAATCTACCTATGACACAGGTAAATCTTACCTTACTGCTGCCTGGTCCCATTCAGCATTTATATTAGTTTTCCCTCTTATTTTTCCCCCCTCATATTGAGATTTCTTTTTGTAGGTTATTTTTAAATTCTGCTTTTGAATCACATTTGATAATTTCCTGTCCATTCCCAGTTCATTTCTCTTTCTTTAGCTCTAAACATCTCAAAGCTAACCTGTTGACACAATCCCTAAAAATATGCAACTTAAACCCACTGTTTTCTTGTGTTCTGTTATTAGCTAGAGGCAGGCTGAGATTCTAGATGTTTTCTAGGTTAAAATAAGAATGTTAGCCTAATTCACTTTTGCTCACTCAAGAAAGGACAGAAACATCAACATTACCAGCCCACCAAGAAATAGATAAGAAAAGAAGATGTAGCCAGGAGTCTATTCCTTGTCTTGGAGAAGAGCAAGAGTGCAACCAAGCGACTGAGATGGCAGATGTAGTGAGGAGAATGGAAATGGTGAGCAGTGGGACAAGGGATCCTTTGAGAAGGAAGGTGGAACCAAGGGCCTCTGCATGGCACAAAAAGGATCACACCCAGCATCCTGTGGATGTAGAACACCTTACTCTTTGTCATAAACAGAAAAACTTAGACTTTTTTTTTTTTTTAGTCAAAGTTGTGATGATTTGTAGAAGGCACAGCAATTAGAAAGTAAAAACACAGTATTGCACCTGGTGCTGCCAGGTCTGAAGGAGCTGTCTAAGGCCATTAGCCACCAGAAGGGAGGACAGTCTTTCTATGTACACAAACAAACTAAAGGCACAAACAAATAAGCCATTTTTACTGGTCCAACTAATAAGAGGTTCCTCAAACAGGCTTCACAATTTCTGCAGGGAATTTCAAATAAAAATCTGATTAATTTTCGCAACATAAATGTCCAAGTCTCTCTGACAAATCTGAGGGCTGGAGGTGGGGTGGTAGAGGTGGTGGGTTATGGTGTAGGTCCTCAACTGCTGCCTGCTCTGGCTACCTGGACATGCCCTTTCCCTATAATCAGACTACCAGTGCAAATCAGATTCTCTTGGATGGAAAGAAATTTAAGTTGAAGGAGGGAAAATCTCTTGGCTTAATTTAGGTGGCCAGTTTCTATTAAGAATAGAGTTATGGGGGCTGGGGTTGTGGCTCAGTGGTAGAACGCTCGCCTTGCACTGTGTGAGACCCTGGGTTCGATCCTCAGCACCACATACAAAAATAAACAAGTGAAATAAAAGTTTAGTTGTGTCCAACTACAACTAAAAATAAATATGTTTTTTTTAAAAAAGAATACAGTTATGAAAAGGAACAGACTGGTTTTGTTTTCTAATAAAAATTTGAGTTTCCTTTCATACACAACAGAATGAAACAATATTAGAAATAGAAAAACTACAGAATTCATCAAGTGTAATTTTATCTTTTTATGGCTAAAAAAAGGATCAGAGGGCTGGGGATGTGGCTCAAGTGGTAGCACGCTCACCTGGCATGCGTGCAGCCCGGTTTCGATCCTCAGCACCACATACAAAGATGTGTTTCCGCCGAGAACTAAATATTAAAAAAAAATTCCCCCCCCCACTCTCTCTTAAAAAAAAAAAAAAAAGGACCAGAGAAGTTAAATGATAACCATAACCACAGTTAGTTGATTTCTTGATTTTTTTTTTTTCTTGGTGGTGACAGAGATAGAACACAGGGGTGCTCTACAAGTATCCCCAGGCCTTTCTGTTTTTTATTTTGACACAGGGTCTTGCTAAGTTGTCCAGGCTGGTCTCTAACTTGTGATCCTCCTGCCTCAGTCTCCTGAGCAGCTGGGATTATAGTACGCACCACTATGCCCAGCTCAACTTTGATATTGAAAAGATTTTTAATTCAAAGTACTATTAGTAGCACTTTTAATTTAAACTTTTAAATTAAATTTAAGCAACAGCAAAAGTTAAGAAACTTATAGATGAACCCTTAACTATAAACACGAGACTAGCAAATCAAAGGAGACACTGTTAAGAGAAAACTAGAAAACCAGCTAAAATCACCTTTCCAAACATATGAAACTTTAAATAAAATCTCCTATTCATCCTGACAAACTTATAAGTGAATAAAACAAAAATTTAAAGGTTCTAAGAGAAATGAGGCCATACTGCCTTTTAAATACAGAACTTTAACTGTGAGAGCACTGAGTTAATTAATTGATTTATTTTTGATACTAGAGATTGAGCCCAGGGCTATGTCCCTGCTATAAGCACATGCTTTACCTCAGAGTTACATCCCCAGCCCAGAATTAATTTAAAAGTAATAACGCACCTGTGCCCTTTCTTTTATTTAAGTCTGTTGGCAAATTATGGCCTATGTGCTCAATCGGCCCAGCCCTGTTTTTGCAAATAAACTTTCACTGGAATACAGTCACACTCGTTTGAGCCGTGGCTGCTCCTGTGCAACAGAGCAGAGTTCAGTTGCAACAGAAACCACATGGCCCATTGAGACTGAAATATGCATTGTCTGGTCTTTTCACAAAGAGCCTGCTGATCCCTGATCTTCACATTAGGACAATGCACGATGAACACATTGTGTCCCATCATCCCCTTAATGGAACACCTAAAAACTTAAACTATGCAACAAATATACCACTTTTCATAACTTTAAATAAATGCCTATTTTTTAGAGTTCTATTCTTTTGAGAATATTAACAGGTGAATAATTACTGAAAATATTCATTGATATTAGTAATGATAATACGTTAGATTATGATTTCCAACCTATTTTAATGCAACTGTGTCAATTTCATTGAAATATTCTCAATATTGAAAACTTAGTATTTAAAGAGTTAAGACTAGTTTTGAAGTGAGAGAGCCTGGGTCTGAATCTATATCAGGTCTGCCACGTGACAGACATGAAAATACAGGGTAAACTGTTAAATCTTTACATGTCTTAAGTTTTTTATCTTTAGCAAATGAGTATTATGCTAATCCTTAATCCACAAGGCTGCTGCATGATTTACATTAATTTATACAAGTGTCTGGGAGGTGATGGTCAATTGATAAATGATTATTAATGGAGAGTTATGTCACCTTTATACTTAAAATCAGTTAATTAAAATTAGAAACTCTTTAAAGTGTGGGGTAAAGAAAAAACTAAGTGAATTTTGGGACTGTGATATTCTTCTTGCTAAAAACTGAAATAGGGGGCTGGGGATGTGGCTCAAGCGGTAACGCGCTTGCCTGGCATGCGCAGGGCGCTGGGTTCAATCCTCAGCACCACATACAAATAAAATAAAGATGTTGTGTCCAATGAAAACTGAAGAAAAAAAAACTGATACAGTTTGCTTTTTAAAAATTTTTAAAAGGAGCACCCTACTATGCTTGGCTAAAATGGTTTTAATTAATGTAATCACAGGCATCTTCGAAAGATTCTAGATTTTGTTTTTGTTTTTTGTGGTACTAGGGATTTAACCGTGTATATGTGTGTGTGTGTGTGTGTGTGTGTGTGTGTGTGTGTGTGTGTGTATATTTACAAATTTATTATTTTTAAAATCTAATTTATAATATTTATTTATTTATTTTAAAATTAACCCAGGGGTGCTTAACTACTGAGCCATAACTCCACAGCCTTTTAAAATATTTTACTTAGAGACAGGGTCTTGATGAGTTGATTAAGGCCTCACTAGTTGCTGAGGCTGAATTTGAACTCACAATCCTTCACAGCCTCACGAGATGCTGGGATTACACAGGTGTGTAAGCACAGTGCCTGGCTTTATTTTTTATTTTATGTTTTTTATGGTGCTGGGGATTGAACCTGGGGCCTTGTGGAAGCGAAGCAAACAATCTATCAATTGAGCTATATCTCCAGCCCTTATTTTTTATTTTTGAGACAGGGTCTCGCCATCCTCCTGTTTCAGCCTCATAAGCTGCTGGAATTACAGGCATACTCCATTGCACCTGGCAAAGCTCTAGATTTTTAAAGTTAAACTGCCAAAGGTCAATGTTTAGAGATTGATGTCTCAATTACAAAGCTCTGGGGAAACACATGGCTACCACTAACACCTGCCTCAGGCATGAAAGGTACTTAATATATTTATATATATTTTTTTATGGTACTGGGGTTCAACCCATGGCCTTGTGCATGAGAAGCAAGCACTCTTCCAACTGAGATATATCCCCAGCCACTCAATAAATTTTTTTTTAATATTTATTTTTTAGTTTTTGGCGGACAACATCTTTTGTTTGTATGTGGTGCTGAGGACCGAACCCGGGCCTCACACATGCTAGGCGAGCATGCTACCACTTGAGCCACATCCTCAGCCCCATTAATAATTTTTTTTTAATATTTACTTTTTAGTTGTAGTAGGACATAATACCTTTATTTTACTTATTTATTTTTATGTGGTGCGGAGGATCGAATCCAGGGCCTCACATGTGCTAGGCAAGCACTCTACTGCTGAGCTACATCTCCAACCCCACTTAATAAATTTTTGTTGAACAAAATGGTCATCCTCTGCTCCACCCAATGGGTGTCATGAGCACTAATAGAGGCAAACACTTGTTTGCTTCAGGGTTTGTCAATATAAATTAAGTAAATTAATCAGCTAAAGACGTGAATTCATACCTGTCTAAATTTAGCTCTTGCTTCTTTTTCCTTCATTCTTCCATGTGCAACCAAATAGTCAAATACTTCACCTATAATTGAGAGAAATAAAAAGAGAAGTTTTACTTCTGAGCATTAATTTTCCCAGAAATTGTTAATGTTTCACTTTTAGTACTACTCTAAATTTTGTTGGTGGCAGGGAGACTGTATCCAGGAGTACTTTACCACTGAGTTACATCCCCAGCCCTTTTTGAGACAGTGTCTCACTAAGTTGCTCAAGGCCTCACCAAGTTGCTGAGGCTGGCCTAGAACTTGTGACCTTCCTGACTCAGTCTCCTGAGTTGTTCCGATTATAGGTGTGTGTTACCATCCACAAATAATTTTTTTTTTATACCAGTATGAAGTTAGCCAGAAATATGTGGAATGTGAATTAAGCTAGGATAAAGTTTCACTGGGTATTTAAGTTCACCAGTAAAATCTTTAAGCTGGAGAAAAGCCTTAAAATTAAATTCTCATATGCTTAAATTATACAACTTCCATTTAATAGGTTTTTTTTCATTTTACATGTTTTCAATATGCTTTATAAAAACTGAGCAATGAAAATGGAAAGTTAAAATGAATTAAATTATTTGGGTTAAAAGAAGCCGTTCTCCTTGTTGGATGATGGCCACAAAGTATTTACTGAGTGTGTTAATTCATTCAACAAACATTTATTGAGTGCCTAGTAACTGCCAGGCACTGTTCCAGGTTCTGGAAAAATGCAACAGTGACTTTTGGCAAAGCCCCTTGCCCCATGGAGTTTGCCTTTTAGTAGGGAGACAGTGAACAAGCATGCACCTAGTACATGAGAGGAACTGAAAGTGTGATGTAGAAAAGGTGGGAATAAACAGGAAGAATGTGAGCTTCCTTGCACTCTGCTGGGGACCTTAGAGAGTGAACAATGAATGTAGTTCTCTGAGAGGAAGAGTCTATGGTAAGTAGGAGAAAGAAGCAAGGCAGTCATGTGCCTAGTGAGGCATAAGCAACGGGGAGAGGGCAACTGTGGAGGACCCAAGAGGCTTTGGAAAAAACTCTGGCTTTACTGCAGATGAGACGAGAAGCAGAGATGAGAAAAATGACTGACCTCTTAAAAAGATCAATGGATATAACAAGGGGAAGGAGTAAGCCAAGAGGAAGGACAGGGAACCAATTGGAAGACCTGTGCAAAAATCAAGCCAGGCATGACAGTAACGGCCCAGAGTGGGATGTGCAGTGGATGAGCAATGGGGCTCAGGACATAATGCAGATGACACTGGCAGAGCTCGCTATCCAGCATCCAAGTGCATTTCCACACAGTGTTAATTCCTTGGGGAAGAGGAGGCACCTCAGAGAACACAGTATTAGTGTTAAGTGCTCATCAATTTAGAATGAGGAAACACCACCCCTGAAATCCACAGAAACAATCCTTATTTTAAAAATTTAAAGGATGATGCTTTTGGGAACCATGTCTACCTAATACGTGAAAGAAACATGGACCTACATCAGCTTAGTGACAACATTCAACTAAAACATTCCGAGACTTAAAGTCATTCTAAATTATACATGAGTATCTTTGGCTTTAAAACTATTTACCCTAACTCTGAATAAATGCATTTTAAATAATGGATGAGTAAAAATATTTCCATTTATCACTCAACTGTATGGTCTTTTAAAAGACTTTCCATATTAATTTACATTCACAATGCATTTAATTATGATGAATTGTGAGCTAAATGTCAATTCAGTAAAGTGTCAGCATTTTCTAAGTAAATGATCTTTCTATTTATAGAGAAGCATACATCATCAAACAAGTGGTTAGCAAGTAAAAAAAAAACTAAAGATGTGAAGATGCGTTATTATTATATATACAGAAGGCAGTCTGACTTAAAAAACAGCTCATTTGCTGTCATAGAGAAACAATGACAAAGTCCAAATATGTCAATATAATTTTTAAAAATTATATTGTTTTTATAAATTCCAAATGAATGGAACATAAACCTCTTATGAGATTTCTAGAATCACAAAGCAAATTTATAATTACTAAGTTATAAGTAAGGAATCCAACTTATAAGCCAGGAATGCAACCAAGATCTTTTTTATCCTTATTAAAAATGTATTAACACTCAGATTAAGCAGCTGAACTGAAACATCTAAAGGCTGTTTACTAGAGAAAAAAAGCTGAGTGGCACTCCTGCCCAGGCCAGGGAACACACAATTGGTAAGACACTGGATAGAGCAGTTCAGAACGCCCTTAGCTCTAGTTCACATCCTGCAACCAACAAGCTATGGACCCTTGGCACAGCACAACCTTTTGGAGACTAGACTCTATAAAAATTTTGATAGCTACCCTGAGTTATTTATTTCTTTTCTTTTGCCTTGGATGATTTCTAAGATTCTTTGCAGTTCTAAAGCTTTACAAGTCCACCAAATCAAAAGGTACCAAGCTGGAGGGGAAAGGGCAGTCAATTTATTTTTTAAAATAAAAAATAATAATTTTTTTTGCGTGTGTGCGTGTGGTGTGTGTGTGTGTGTGTGTGTGTGTGTTGGGGGCACCTCGAACAAGCCAAGCACTCTACCACTGAGCTACACCCCAGCTCAAGGGTAATCAATTTAATGAAGTGTTTGTGGTATGTCCTAGAGATTGACAGTGTTTGCTGAGGTGGTTACAAGAATGAAGTGCTGTTATAAATGCTGAGGGCTGTCAGCATGCCCACTGTGAAGCCCCCAGACGGATTACTCCTCTGGTCACAGAGCCAATGAGGATCACTGGCTTGACTCACAATTCTTTTCCAAAGTCCATCCTCTTTCTACTAAACATGGATGCTTCTCAAGACATGTTTGTCTTGATTATAGAGCAATCTGTGGCCTGGGCACCTAAAATAGGTGGGAACAGAAAGCCATGACCAACAAACTGGAGAGACTATATGCTGTCATGACATGTTTGCTCCAGGTGTAGGGGTGTGACTCTAGAGCCTACCCAGTTTCCATTCCTCATTGGTAAAAGCCATGGCTTACAGCTTGGTCACATCATGGAATTGCTGTGAAAGTCAAAGAGGCCAGAGAGAATAAGCACCTTGAACAAGACCACACAAACAAGGGAGGTTATAAGGATTATTCTGTATAGTTTGCCTGTGGGATGAGCAAGTGCTGGAACTCCATACAGAGTTCAGCTCTTCCTCCCTCCCACTCCTCAAATTTGAAAAATCCCAACTAATTTCCCAAACTGCAAATTTAAAATATAAAATACATGGGCTGGGGATGTGGCTCAAGCGGTAGCGTGCTCCCCTGGCATGCCTGCGGCCTGGGTTTGATCCTCAGCACCACATACAAACAAAGATGTTGTCTCTACCAAAAAAACTAAAAAATAAATAAATATTAAAAATAAATAAATAAATAAAATAAAATATAAAATACAATTCAATTAAGAGTATGAAAGAGTGGTGCCAGAGGTACGCTTACAATAATTCTTTCTTTCCCAAAACAGGTTTAGAATCTTTTAACTTAATGGTTAACTTGGTACAATGAGGCTGTGATTCAACCTTCCATCCCCAGATTTTGCAACCTTGATCAAAGAACAAACAATAAAATAAAACTATGATCCTATAGAGTACAACTGGATTTATCTCCAGGAGTTTATAATTTCACAAATCAGCCTAATTCTTATTTTTTAGTATCTGCTATGTGCTCAGCACAGTGCTAGAAGTAGGGAACACAAAAAAAGATGAATGGGAAAGCTTCTGCACTACATGGGCAGAGCAGCCCTATCAACCTCAACCCTGAAACCAGAGTCCTTATAAAAGACAGCAGCTGTATTCATGCACTGCTGATAGATACAAAATCTAGTTTTTACAACTTTGTAGGCAAATAATTACTTGCCCTTAATCTTCATTTTAAAGAAAATCTGTCATTTGTACTGTAACCATCATTTCTAGCCTTTGCAAAGATGGACATCAATGATTTGAAAATCTGATAAAGAAAAGGATCTAACATGTAGTACACATTTTTTCCCAACACACTAATGTGTTCATATATTAAAAAATTCAAAACACCTGTGATAAAAGAGGTATGGAGAGTGCGCGCACACACAAACACACACAAAGAACATTACTTGACCTTAAGGAGGAAGGAAACTCTGACACATGCCATGGTGCAGATAACCTTGAGGACATTATGCTAAGTGAAGCAAGCCAGGCACAAAGGACAAACACTGCATGATCCTATCATAGTGCTACCTACAGTGTCAAACTCACAGAATCAGGAAGTAGAAGGCTGGCTTCCAGGGACTGAGGAAGAGGGAAATGAGCTGTTAGGGTTTAGTGGGAAGAGGAATGACTTTAGTTTAGGAAAATGGAAAATTTCTGGAGATGGATATTCATGAGGGATGAACAGTAATGAGAATATGCCGAATGGCACTGAATCATACAGTCGAAAATGGTAAGACGTTATGTGTTGAATATTTTACAACAATGCAAAAACCCAACAACTTGGATATCATTATTGCTAATAGTGAAACACTTACTGCAATCCATAGAACTGCTAAGGGTCAGCTTTCTGACCCTATCCTAGAGTATTATAACTCTGGATGTTAAATAAAACCTTAACAATTACCTGCCTATGGGCAGTGTGCTGTGCATTCTTTTGAAAAAGAAGAAAAGCAACCCTGATTCACACAGATGTGCTTACCTCCACTTGCATACTCCATGATTAAGTAGAGTGTTTTTTCAGTTTCAATGACTTCAAACAACTTCACTGAGGAAGGGGAGAGGATGCAAGAGAAAAATAAAAAAAAAAAAAAACAAAAACAGAAACAAAAGTCTTTAAGCATAAACCATGCACATACAAACTCCAACTATGAGAAGCAATTTTTCCCTGTTAAAGATTTTAACAGCTGGCCTCTAAAATAATGTTCTCAGGAATTTTTCCCATACTAAAAGTTTTTACAAAAATAAAGAATTCTATAAAAATAAAGACCACTTCTGGGTGATCTGATGCTGTCAGGGTGCTGCCAAGTGTATGTGCTCTATTTCTTCTATCCCTGTCCCTGTTCCTATGTCTGTGTGGGCCAGCTGCACTCAGAAGCCTACCTTTCATACCTACTTCTCTCAGCTGGCAGGGGTGGCCCAGATCTACTCTGCACTGCAAGTGTGAGTCTGCTCACTTGTCACCACAGCCTTACAGAGGTGATTCCAACTGAGACTTGCTGCTTAGGGAGCTTAACTCTCAAAGAACAGGGGTTTCTTCATCACTATGCTGAGGCCAGTAATGGAAAAAGGTAGAAGGGATTATGAGGCAATTAACTGAAAAAAAATTTTTTTGTAAGAATGATTTTCAGGGCTGGGGTTGTGGCTCAGTGGCAGAAATGCTCGCCTAGCATGTGTGAGGCCCTGGGTTCAATCCTCAGCACCACAAATAAATCAACTACCACTAAAAAAATGAATAAAAAAAGATTGATTTTCAAGGGGATAGTATAATATTGTTCATTGTCACAGATTAAAATATACCTCTAAAGCTATCAAGTCATCATTTTACATATTTGCTTTGTTATACTGTCTTTAAAATTAAATTAATCCAAAAGAGAGGTATGCTCATCTGTTATAGAGCAGGTGATTTTTCTGATGCCTCAGTAGAGTACTAGGTCAAAGTTCACAATGGCATAATCAATAAATATCAGATGAACTGAAGAACAAAACCATCAGACCATTTCTTAGACTGAAATATGTTCAGATTTTAAGAAAAAACATTTGGGAAAGTTAAGGTATATGTGTTGATAAACCAACAAAAAAATGAAATTCTTTAATATTCTAATGCAAATTTTGGCTCTTATGGAGAAGGATTTTTATATTTTGGGTGCTGGGGATCAAACCAAGGGCTTCACACATGCCGGGCAAGCATTCTACCACTGAGCTACATCCCCAGCCCTGGAAAAATTATTGTAATACAATAGAAATTTTAAAAAATTTTAATATCAAAGATATTTATCATTTAATAAGTAGGAAATTCTATAACCAGGATACAATTTTAACTAATTAAAGGATAAATTAATATGTTAAAGTTAGTTCTAGGTAATAGTTTTGTTTTCTTGGTGAAAAATTGAAATGTGAAGCTCAGAACTGGCTGGCTAACCTCAAAGGGTTGAAATGAAAAGGGAAAAAAAGCAGCTTTCTTCCTGTTTTACCTTCCTTGCGATCTTTCTTCTCTTCAAGTATATTACTTCATTGATTTCTGAGCTGTGCATTTGTTTCACATTTTAATTACTATCCCCTGACATAAGGATGATGGCTTGGTAGCATTTTTTGTTCTTTGTATATACAAAACAACAATGCCCTTAAGTGATGGTAGCTGACTGGACGACACAAGGTATACTCCCTTTCTCAAGTCCACAGTCGAGTCCAGCTCTGAGTAAGGACTCTGTGGTTCCACGTTGTCCTTCTGTCCTTATGCCTAGCTGTGCACAGCCTGTCCTCAACACTACACACCAGCCCTCTCACTTAGACTGTAGTTGCTACTACTATATAAAATGGAGTAATATTATTTAAAAAGCCCTATTATGATATATATGACAACAAAATTTTCATTGGGATACATGTCAGTGTTAGATAATTTGCATATTTAATCCTGTTCCAACAATTACTACAAGGGCAGCAAAACCATATTACTTCATTTTTAAACACCTGGCAATGTTGTGTGTACAGAGGACACATAAAATAAATCTCTTTTTAAATAAAATTCCTATAAAAATGTCATTAGATAACAACTATCCCCCCTGCACCACCCCACTTTTTGGCAGTATTGGGAATTTGACCCAGCAGCACTCGACCACTGAGCTACATCCCCATTTTTTAAAAAATTTAAGTCAGGGATTCACTAAATTGCTGAGGCTAGCCTTAAACTTGTGGTCCTCAGCCTTATGAGTTGCTGGGATTATAGGCATGCACTACAGTCCCTGGCTTCTAGTACCCCATCTTTTTTTGTTTTTGTTTTTGTTTGTTTTTTTTTTGGTTGTGCTGGGAATTGGACCCAGGGCCTTATAATGCGAGGCAAGCACTCTACCAGCTGAGGTATATCCCCAGCAAGTATCCCATCTTCTAAATGTGATTCAGCATACAAGTATTTTGTAGTAACACAATCATAGCAAAAAAATATTATATCTTTGAAAATATTATTCTTTCTATAATTCCATTCTATTAATGAAATACAATTATATTTTCTAATACATTAAAAAATTAGAAAATTATAGTCTTGACTATGGATGTTTCTACTACATTAAAACTTTAAATTCAGATGCTTATTTAATGCCTGAGCTTTTAACCTGTCTTCAGTAATTTTGAAAGGCTAATACAAATGATCAACTTGTATACATAATTTATTAAAAGTGTACCTGGGCTGAGGATTGGGAAGGAGTGTCCTATCATGTCCTATCACTTTGGGAATACCTGTTTAGTTTTATGACATACTTTTCAAGAATGCATTTAGACCCAAAAATATTTAAGAAAGCAGAAAGTACCTATGTTTGGATGATTTAAAATCTTCATTATTCTTACTTCTCTGAAGAGCTAAAAAAAAAAAGAAAAAGAAAAAAAAAAAAAGAAAGACAACCCCCCATGTTATTAAACATACTTCACTGTTGCAAAAGAAATTTAAATTTTCTCTTAGATGCTGATTTGTAGCTAATATTTATTGTCCCATACCTAAGACTAACATAAAAGTCTGGAGTAACTCTGAAGTAGGTTTGTAACCTATTACCAAACATTATTTCCAAATGCTTTCATTTATGGACAACAGCAGTGATTCCAAAGGGGAGAGTACCAGATTCTTAAATTCTTTTTGTGATCTTGAAAACAGCTCGGACTTAAGTTTAATCGCAGGCTAAATCACAGGTTAAAGTTTAATTGCTAAGTTGCTGAGGCTGGCCTGTGATTAAACTTAGTTTGATTCAGCATCTATTCAGGAATTTCACTTCTGTGAATCAAACTCATGCAGTTCCAGGAACTACATCGTCAGCATGTGAGATTAACAATTCCAAGAGTTATATGACAATATTCTGAACAAAACCAACATGGGAATCCTCATTGGAGATGATGAGTAATGCAGCATGGAGGCTGCTATAGAGTGCAGTATTAGAAACTCTTGTGAGCCAGGCGCCTCCAGGAACATGCAGTTGTGGAGTACCCCTTTCATGCTGACTTAAGACTTGGCTCTATTACTTGCTGTGGCCAATGCAACATTAGCAGATTTGAAGCAAGCAGAGGGTGGATAAAATGCATGGGCATTAGGAACTGCTCTCTTGATGATGAAAGGTAGTACATACAAAGAAGGACCCAATGTCCTGAGTCCAACCCCTGCCAGCTGAACAAAGCCATACTAGTGAACCCAGGTGAGACCTCCAATTTGGATACCATATGGGGACAGCATGGGATGCTGCATTCAGAACTAAGCCCTGTCCATGGCCTGACAGCCCTATACTTTGCAGCTTCTGTCCTTCATTATTATCCTTCATTATGTCCTTCCAGCATCCACACCAGGCACCCTGACTCTTTTTAGTTGCTAGAACATGCTAAGTTAAAGTCTCTTCTTTTCACTGTTCAAGTCTTGGGCAGATTCTCAGAAGCTCTCTGGGTAAGTCTCCTTTGTTTTATAATAGAACCATCTATTCACTTTTTCCTTAGAATGTCTTTTTAGGTTGTGATTATGCATTTTTGTACACCTGTTTATTATAACCTTTTCATCCACAGGAGCCTGAAACCAAGCCTGGCACCTAACAGAACACAATTTGTTTGATAAAAGCCTGCAAGTAAGCACTAAATACCAAGAAGTGTGGTGTGAGCCTGCCTCCATGGCATTCTAATGGCCACAGGGCTTCAATCCTGTTAGAAGAATGGATGCTTGCTACAGAGCTGTTGCTACTCTGCTTGCTGGCAGGACAGCAGGTCAAATGAAGGCAATTATTTTTTAGTTCCTATTAGTAGTGCAGTATGATTGAAACAAAGTGAATCAAAGTCAAGACAAGGGGAAAGATGAAATGTTATAAAAATTCAAGGAAGGAGGGTCTTACTTCTAAGGATTTATGCAGACTTAAAAAGGATGTCTACCTCCGAATAAGGGGTTTATGTGTGCTGAGTAAGTGAAGATAGAGAGATGTGACTAGTTCAGGCATTTAAGGAAGACCAAGCGAACCCGTTCTGGTTAGAGTAGTGTTTCCACGTGGGAACTCCTGGCTACCCACACTACTCAACAGGGTGTTTGGGGCAAAGTACAGATTCCTGGTCCTACTTACCATTCCATGTGAAATGGGGTATGAGAATCTTACTCTGTGTGTGTGTGTGTGTGTGTGTGTCTCTCCTAGGGACTAAACCCAGGGCTTCGTGCATGCAAGTGCTTTACCACTGAACAACATACCCTGCCCCTTTTTTGTTTCATTTTGAGACAGGGTCTCACTAAATTGCACAGGCAGGCCTTGAATTTGTGATGCTCCTGCCTCAGCCTCCCAAGTAGCCACCATACTAGGTAGAATAATACTTTTCAACAAGCACTTCATTTCAAAATGTCCACAATTCCTCCCCTTAAAAGGTAGGGCTACCGGGGATGGCAGTGCATGCCTATAATCTCCTCTAATCTAGAGGCTGAGGTAGAAGGATCAAAAGTTCAAAGCCAGCCTGGGCAATTTGGCAAGACCCTATATCAAAAGAAAAGAAAAAGGGCTGGAGATGTAGCTCAATGATAGAGTGCTTGCTAGCATGCACAGGCCCTTCATTCAATGCCCAATAGGGGGTAGATGGCGGGGGTGGGGGGTGCTAACCTTAGTTACTTGCTTCTAACCAACAGAATGTGGCAGAAGCAAAGAAGGGGGGCCCTTTGAAGGCCAATAAGGTCCCAGAGAGTACTCCCTTCTTGCTCTCAGATTACTTGCTTGAGCATCATGAGAACATTCAAGCACCACTGTGGATAGGCCCATATGGCAAAGCAGTAAGTCCACATGCCCACAATCAGTGGTGAACTCAAGTCCCAGCAACAGCCATGTGAAAGCACCCTCTCTCGAAAACATCTCCCGGCTCCAAGCAAGCCTTCAGATGATGGCAGCTGGGCTAACGTCCAACCAAAACCTCTTGAGACAGCTGAGTCTGAGTTGTTAGACAACACATAAAAGTTTGAGAACCTCTACGTTAAAGCAGGAGCCAAGGATTCATGCTGTAAAACCCATCAGGAAGGGACCAGAGTTCCTAGCAGGGTAGAGTCAGGACATTACCACACTAACTTCACATATTTCTCTATCAGAATTATGTACTAGGTAGAAACTGGCAAGCGGAAAATGAGTTAATAAACTCTATGTCAAAATACACAAGGACAGTCAGGGGCAGAAGCTAACAGTCACCCAGTCCTTCCAGCGTGTGAAGTAGTTAGATACTTCACATCTATGATCTCACCTAAATTCTACAAGTTGAAGGGGGATATAATCATCCCTACTTCACAGAGAAGACAGACAAGAAAGGCTAAGCATATGTCTAGAGACTGAGTTGTTGGGACTCAAAGATCCACACTCTAAGGCTGTTGTCCTAGAAACTGACAACCAGAATAATTAAACAACTTACAAATATATGCTGCTGACACAGAAGATCAAGAGCAACTTGTGGTCTCTGGCACAGAAGCTTTTTAGAAGTTGATAATTTGTATACAAGTAAGATAAAAAGATGCCAGCTATTTCACAATCTGTGAACCTAATAGATCATTAAACGTGAACAGGAATAATTTATTAAACATTAAAGAATTCTTCCCTCACTGATTAATCTGCGTCCTCAACACATTTTCACATACCTTTGAAGAGAGGTACAGGATCCTGGTGAAGAGAGTATCAAGCACCCTAAGCCTATTGTGTCAGAGGAGTAAAGAAATGTCCCTACAGCCAGGACTTGATATGCACAGGTGTTATCTTTGGAAAAAGACAGTTTTAACCAACAATATGAAAATAAAATGGAATATAAAAGAACATGAGGGAATTACAGATACAACATTAGTCTAATTAACATGCCATGTATTTAGGTTCCCTTCTCTGGGTATACAGGTATGGGACAGAACAGAGGGCTGCTGAGTGGTAGGCTGAATGACACCTCAGGTGCTAGAAATCATGGCAGGAGACACAATGACAACAAACCTCTTCTTTGGAAGAGGAGATACCCAGAAGTAAAGGGAGGAGGAGGTGGCCCAAGCACACACCCTGTTCTGCACCTCAACTCCTGCAGCCTGCCCACTAAAGTGCCTTCCCCTCTTCTGCCCTGGTGGAAGCTGGCAGCCTAATTTTCCCAGAAAGCTGAATCAGAGCATCTAGGCATGGGGACCTTGTCCTGAAAACAAGAGCCCATGAGTGATGACATATCCTCTTTACCCATTTTCTTTGCTTGTCTCTCGGACTCCTCCAACCCTTCTCACATTGTATTGAAAAAGAGATCAGAGTGTCTCTTTACCCTTATTTTTTTCTGGGAAAAATCAGCTTAGGTGAAAGATATCTAGAAATGGACATTCTAGTATCTTCTAGTGGAATGACTTAATCTCTACCTAGTCACCTATGATCCAGTTCTTATGTACACGACACTCAGTTCTGTGCTTCTGTGCCTTGCTCTTGACAGCCAAGAGTCTTGGGATACTTGTGACAACCAGAGATTTAAAAAAAGGGAAGCCTGGTACAATGGCGAATGCATGTAGTCCCAGCAATGTGGGAGGCTAGGGCAAGAGGACTGCAATTTTAAGCTCAGCATGGGCAACTTAGTGAGACCCAGTCTCAAAATAAAAAATTATAAGGGCTGGGGGTATAGCTCAGTGGTAGAATGTCCCTGGATTCAATCCATAGTATCCCCCCCCAAACAAACAAGCAAACAAACAAATAAAAAAATGAAGAGAAAAAGGAAAACCAGAAGAAGAAATAAGATCACTTTAAACAAAAACAAATTACAGTTGGTGTTTTAAATATTTAGAAATGAGAAAGAAAAAATAACAGCAACCACCACATTCGCAAAAAAAGAACATGATTGCACTGAAGAAAGATCACTGGCTTGGGGATGAATTATGGTATCAGAAAGAAATTCAAAAAAAGGGTTGGAAAGCAGTCAGTGAAATCTTTCAGAAAGCAGTACAAATTCAGATATGAAAATTAAAACCTGAGAATTTCTATGTAGAAGGTATAATTTATGATACACAGGTCTTGAGCAGTAAATGAATAGAGGACAGGAGGGAACTACGAGGGACTAACCAGAGATTCACAGAACAGCACCATGTTAATTTCCAACTGTGAGGCTTCAGAGTGCTCAGTATAGTAAGTGTATCTGAACCTGCTGTATCTTTAACTCTTCTCTGACTTACTATGTCACTCATGGCCTGAAGAGTAAGTCATAAAGTCGTCTGTGTTTCTAATGTAGCTCAGATTTATACCTATATGTATTTTTTTAAGAGGGGGGGGGAAGAATATTTTTTAATATTTATTTTTTTTTTTGTTTTTCACAGACACAACATCTTTGTTTGTATGTGGTGCTGAGGATCAAACCTGGGCCGCACGCATGCCAGGTGAGCGCGCTACTGCTTGAGCCACATCCCCAGCCCCCTATATGTATTTTTAAAATATGAACATAAAATATAAAAATGGTCATTGTGAAGTGAACCAGAATAATCACTTCTGATGAACAAATGTGTGTAGGTGCTGTGGGAGAGAGTGTGTACAGATGGAAACTCCACACTGCAGAGCAGAGGAAAGGAGTGACAGGTCACAATGAGTACACAAGAAAACCCATGCAACTGGATCCCTACCTCTTAACACACACGACTGTCAGGTGATTTAAAGATCATAAAACTTTGAAGACAACAGACAAGGATCTTTATGATGCAGGTTGGGAAGAACTTCTTAAAGAAGACACAAAAAATACAAACCATAAGAGAAAATCAATTGCATGGAAACTAGGAACCTTTTTGAAAGTTTTCACCATAAAGAAATGATAAATGTCTGAGGTGATAGATATGTTTAGCCTTATCTAAACACTACAAAATGCAGACATGCATCAAAATATCCTATTAATATGTAATATTTTTGCTTTATTTATCAGTTTAAAAATTAAATTTTTAAAATGGTTAGCCTGGCATAATGGAGCACAACTATAATTCCAGTGACTCAGGAGGCTGAAGCAAGAGAATTGCAAGTTCAAGGCCAGCTTCAGCAACTTAGCGAGGCTCTAAGCAACTCGGTGAGTCCATGTCTCAAAATTAAAATAAAAAGAGCTGTGGTTGTAGCTCAGTGATTAAGCACCCCTGAGTTCAATTTTTAATTATCCACCCACCCCTGCCACAAAAGAAAAGGTTAAAAAAAGATAACAAACAAAACAAAACAAAAATAGGAACCTTTGCTTCATTGAAAATACCATCAAGAAAGTGAGAAGATAAACCATCAAGTGGCAGATATTTGCCACACACAACAGTATCCAGAATATAAAATGACCTAAAAGGAGTAAGGGGAAAAAAAAAAAAACCACTAGAAATTGAAAAAAAGTTGGGAAAGTAGCACGTATCTGTAATTGCTGGGACTACATGAGCCACTGCACTAGGCTTCCCTTTCGTTTTGGGTGGTTTTTTTTTTTTTGCTTTGATATGCTGGGGATTGAACCCAGGGTCTTGTGCATGCAAGACAAGCACTCTACCAACTGAGCTATATCCCATCCCTCCCTTTCATTTTAATCTCTGGTTATCAACAAGTATCCTAAGTCTCTTGGCTGTCCAAGGGCAAGGTACAGATACTCAGGAGGCTGAGACAAGGGGATCTCAAATTTTAGTTGAGAACTTCGTTGGGGGAAAGTAGAATGGGCTGGGGGTGCAGTTCAGTGGTAGAGCACCCCTGGTACCAACCCCTAGTACCACACACACCCCTGAACAAAAGACTTGAGCAGGCACTCACAGAAGAAACAAAGGCATACACAGATGTACTCTAACCAGTAATGCTGAATTAAAGTTAGAATCAGTTTTATACCCACCAGTATGGTGGCAAGATGTGGGAGGCCAACCTTACGGGTGACCCTTGCCCTATTTAGGATAGAATCTTCCATGGAAGTGCCTTGTGTGTGTCCCCTTCTCTTACTGTGCCCTTGGGTGTGGCCTACCCAGGTGTCAGTCAACCTGCTGAACAGTGGACATCATGAAGATAGACTCAGCCCCCTGAAACCTGACCCCTTGCCTCATTTGAATAGCTTCTCCTCAATAAAAGGGGTCAGCGTGTGCTCTCGCTCTCTCTCTTTCTGCAGACCCTTAAGGTCAGAGGAGCCGTCACAGCAACCCCAAAGAAAAAGGTATTTGTGTCTCTTGTGTGGTTATTTCGTGCAGCCCAGTTAGCCCAGTTTAACTAGAGTGACCCCTGAGCCTTTTAGTGGCGAGAACAGAAACCCAGCAGCAAGAATTCAGAAATCAAAGAAAATCAAACTGACAAGGATGCAATATTACTCACACCCTCTCTTCTATGCCTCTAGTGGGACTATAAATTAGCACAACAATTCTAGAAATAATTCTGTCCTTTAATGAATAAGGATGTGTACACTCTGTAAGCTAAGACTCAACTCCTGAGTCAGTGTCCTTAAGAAACTCTAGCACAATTGTGCCAAGGAACATAAAGAATGGCTGGCAGCATGTTTGTGATACAGACAGCTGTCAGCAATCTAAAGGCCCCTGAACCACAGTGTGAATAACACATATGGCTCATTCACATGTAACCTTTTGTATTTTTAAATTTTTTTCTTTTTAGTTATAGATGGACACAATACCTTTATTTTATTTGTTTATTTTTATGTGGTGCTGAGGATGAAAACTAGTTCTTTATGCATGCTAGGCAAGTGCTCTACAGCCCCATCCCCACATGTAATCTTCAGCATGGGCATAGCAATGAAAGGAGATTATAGAGTACAGTGCAGGAGGGCAGAGAAAAAAGCAAAAGCAAACAGGAAGAGAATACATGTAGCATGATTCCACTTATGCACCACAGGTACACTTAGAAATGTATTTGCATAGGAAGATTCCAAAGAATTCTCCTATATTCACTGTATTGATGAGGGAACCACGTGGTAAAACTGAAGAAAAACAAAGAAAACAGTAACTCAAAATCCTTGTTAGTGGTTACCTGGCAGATAGGAAATGAAGAGGAGGCTCAGGTTGGGGAGGGCTCAATATGGGACTGATTTAAGACAATGCTGAAGGTCTGTTTCTTGAGTCAGGTGGTATGTGGTTGCTTCATTCAGTATATATGTAAATGAACACATCTACATCCTAAACATGGAACATTCTTTTGTGCAGTACTTAATAAAAACTAAAAACTCAATTTTAAAAAGTTGCTTAGATTTATCTGATTAATATAATGAAGTTGTTTTTTTTTTTTTTTAGAGAGAGAGAGTTTTTTTTTTAATATTTATTTTTCAGTTTTTGGCGGACACAACATCTTTGTTTGTATGTGGTGCTGAGGATCAAACCCGGGCCGCATGCATGCCAGGCAAGCACACTACTGCTTGAGCCACATCCCCAGCCCATGAAGCATGTTTTTTGAACATTAAGAGTAGCAGTGCCTGGGCTTGGTGGCACAAGCCTGTAATCCCAGCAACACAGGAGGCTGAGGCAGGAGAATCCCAAGTTGAAGACATCAGCCTATAATAAATGAATTCAGCAAAGTGGCAGGATATAAAATCAACACACATAAATCAAAGGCATTCCTGTATATCAGCGACAAATCTTCTGAACTGGAAATGAGGAAAACCACCCCATTCACAATATCCTCAAAAAAAATATAAAATACTTGGGAATCAACCTAACAAAAGAGGTGAAAGATTTATAGAATGAAAACTACAGAACCCTAAAGAGAGAAATAGAAGATCTTAGAAGATGGAAAAATATACCCTGTTCATGGATAGGCAGAACTAACATCATCAAAATGGCGATATTACCAAAAGTTCTCTATAGGTTCAATGCAATGCCAATCAAAATCCCAACGACATTTCTTGTAGAAATAGATAAAGCAATCATGAAATTCATATGGAAAAATAAAAGACCCAGAATACCAAAAGCAATTCTAAGCAGGAAGTGTGAATCAGGAGGTATAGCGATACCAGATTTCAAACTGCACTACAGAGCAATAGTAACAAAAACAGCATGGTACTGGTACCAAAACAGGCAGGTGGACCAATGGTATAGAATAGAGGACACAGAAACCAATCCACAAAATTACAACTATCTTATATTCGATAAAGGGGCTAAAAGCATGCAATGGAGGAAGGATAGCATCTTCAACAAATGGTGCTGGGAAAACTGGAAATCCATATGCAACAAAATGAAACTGAATCCCCTTCTCTCGCCATGCACAAAAGTCAACTCAAAATGGATCAAGGAGCTTGATATCAAATCAGAGGCTCTGCGTCTGATAGAAGAAAAAGTTGGCTCCGATCTACATATTGTGGGGTCGGGCTCCAAATTCCTCAATAGGACACCCATAGCACAAGAGTTAATAACAAGAATCAACCAATGGGACTTAAACTAAAAAGTTTTTTCTCAGCAAGAGGAACAATAAGAGAAGTAAATAGGGAGCCTACATCATGGGAACAAATTTTTACTCCTCACACTTCAGATAGAGCCCTAATATCCAGAGTACACAAAGAACTCAAAAAATTAAACAATAAGATAACAAATAACCCAATCAACAAATAGGCCAAAGACCTGAACAGACACTTCTCAGAGGAGGATATACAATCAATCAACAAGTACATGAAAATATGCTCACCATCTCTAGCAGTCAGAGAAATGCAAATCAAAACCATCCTAAGATACCATCTCACTCCAGTAAGATTGGCAGCCATTATGAAGTCAAACAACAACAAGTGCTGGCAAGGATGTGGGGAAAAGGGTATTCTTTTACATTGCTGGTGGGACTGCAAATTGGTGCGGCCAATTTGGAAAGCAGTATGGAGATTCCAGGGAAAGCTGGGAATGGAACCACCATTTGACCCAGCTATTGCCCTTCTGGGACTATTCCCTGAAGACCTTAAAAGAGCATACCACAGGGATACTGCCACATCGATGTTCATACCAGCACAATTCACAATAGCTAGACTGTGGAACCAACCCAGATGCCCTTCAATAGATGAATGGATAAAAAAAAGTGTCATTTATACACAATGGAGTATTACGCAGCACTAAAAAATTACAAAATCATGGAATTTGCAGGGAAATGGATGGCATTAGAGCAGATTATGCTAAGTGAAGCTAGCCAATCCCTAAAAAACAAATGCCAAATATCTTCTTTGATATAATGAGAGCAACTAAGAACAGAGCAGGGAGGAAGAGCAGGAGGAAAAGATTAACATTAAACAGAGACATGAGGTGGGAGGGAAAGGGAGAAAAAAGGGAAATTGCATGGAAATGGAAGGAGACCCTCATTGTTATACAAAATTACATATAAGAGGTTGTGAGGGGAATGGGGAAAAAAAAACAAGGAGAGAAATGAATTATAGTAGATAGGGTAGAGAGAGAAGATGGGAGGGGAGGGGGGATAGTAGAGGATAGGAAAGGTAGCAGAATACAACAGTTACTAATATGGCATTATGTAAAAATGTGGATGTGTAACCGATGTGATTCTGCAGTCTGTATTTGGGGTAAAAATGGGAGTTCATAACTCACTTGAATCTAATGTATGAAATATGATATGTCAAGAGCTTTGTAATGTTTTGAACAACCAATAAAAAAATACAATTATTTAAAAAAAAAAAAAAAGAATGGGGCTGGGGATGTGGCTCAAGTGGTAGCGCGCTCGCCTGGCATGCGTGCGGCCCGGGTTCGATCCTCAGCACCACATACAAACAAAGATGATGTATCCGCCGAAAACTAAAAGATAAATATTAAAATTCTCTCTCTCTTTCTCTCTCTCAAAAAAAAAGTTAAAAAAAAAAAAGAAGATATCAGCCTAGCAATTTAGTGAGGTCTTAAACAACTTAGTGAGACCCTGTCTCAAAATAAAAGGACTGGGGGTGTGGCCCAGTGGTAAAGTGGGTTCAATCCCCAGTACCAAAAAAGAATAGCAGCAAAGTTATTTTATTTTATTTTTTTTAATGATCAAATAGTTCAAAGACAAACTATGCAGTTCTATCCCTCAAAACTGATGTTCTGGTGGTCAAGCTTCCTACAATCAGTGCAACACCAGGAGAATTAATTTAGTATGAAAATAAATTTGGTACTAACAAAACAAACAGATTTCAGTGGACATCTATCACATGTGAGCTGCATGTCAATTCAGTTCTGCCATAGGGAAGATGATCATGGCAAAGGAAGCTATGTGGAGTTAGGGTTAGGGTCTGATTCTGCTCAGTCATGTACTCATTGGGTACTGAACAAGCTTCAAAACTGTAGAGCTTAAACCTACCCATCTTCAAAACAGATTAATAAAATAACTATTTCACAGGACTACTGTGAAAAGGACATTCAGAGGGGCAGGTTAAATATATAGTTATGAAGAAGTTTACCTCTGGACCCATAGTAGCTGGTCCCAGCCTGGTTGCCACCACTCTCTGAATCTAGGTGACTGGACTCCATGATCCTGTCACCTGGCAGTGGAGGAATACACCATGCAAAGGGCATGGAACAGCATCTGCACACAAAGAGCCCTAGATACAGGATGGGGATTCTAGCTGATGTCACTGCTGTAATCTCCTGGTTCCAAAGTCTTACTCAGTGCCTGTTTTTCTTTTGTTTGTTTGTTTTGTTTTGTTTTGGTGGGGGCAGGTTGCAAATGGGTCCATGCTATGCTGTTCAACTCACTTAAAATAATTTGTTCTTTGATGACTTTTCTAAAATAATAAAGAATACTATCTATAAAACAAATTTTAATAATTTAAATTTCATAAACTATTTTAAATAGCAAGCTATATTATTATTATAAAATAAGTCTAGCAACCAATTTAACAGTTCCCTATAAAGAAGGGGCAACACTGAAGATGATTTTCTTCCATTTCTAATACCTCTTGAGAAATCCAAAAGTAATAAACCACACATTTTTATACTCAGTACTTTAAAGATATACATTTAAGGAGTGTATCTTAGCATCCCCTATTTGTATTACTTTGTCAGATTCACCACAATTACCCAAAGGCAGACATTGGATTGAAAATAATAGGCAGGGACTGTTTTAACTACTTCAGTTAACAATCTGAATTGTTGGCTTGCTAAAAGTCAACATAAGAAAAGGAAAGAGGGAGGTAAGAAGAAAGACTGAGATTCCCCAAATGACCTGAGCTTCAACTGATGGGAAAAGGCATCTAGGAGCCAGGTGTCACAGTGTTCCTGAGAGTTCCGGGAGGTAGGGAATATTTAGCAGTGGAGTGGAGGCAGTCTGTGAGGCTCAGGTCCCTTGGCTGCCTAGTGGAAGAAGTGAGGTGTTCAGATCTGGGGACTGTGGGCAGTTCAGGGGCCACTTTCACCTGACTGTGCACTGGTATCACCACACCCCTCCCAACTACCCAGCCAGGACCTCTAGGGAGGAAAGTACCAGAGCTGTGAGGGAAACACTTCTCCCCCCCCCCCCCCGACCCCCACTGAATTCCACAAATGATTCCAATGATCAGCAAGGGCTAAAAACTACTGGTTTAAGAAAACTGAAGCAACAGTGCCCTAAATACCCCAGAGGAGGCAGCAGTACAAGTAATTATACTGCAGACCCCAGAAAAAGCATGAACTGGTTCTCTCTGCCTTTAAATCAGACAATTCCCTAACTGTACCACAAATAAGATCCCCTAGATTTGGGCACAAGAATCATAAGTTCAAAGGCAACCTTAGCAACTTAGCGAGACCCTGTCTCTAAATAAAAAGGGCTGGAGATGTGGCTCAGTGGTTAGGTGCCCCTGGATTCAATCTCCAGTTTAAAAACACACACACACACACACACACACACAAAAAAAAAACCTAGAATGCCAAAAAAGGCCACTAAAGCTACAGAGCTCCAAACACCAACAGTGGCTCTAAAATATCAGCCTTAAAAAGAAGAGTTAAGTGAGTATAAGTACGCTCTCCCCACAGAAGACCCTGATGGGAAGAGAGCTATAGTCAATAATGCTTTAAAAAAAAAAAATAAAAACTACATATGGTACCCTACTGTGTATCCTGCATATCCTTATGCTTAATTGTAATTTTTTTCTTTAGTAAATTTGGTAACATTCTTAAAAACATAGGGATTTTTTCCTTTCTTTCTCACTAGAAGTTTAGATTTAAGAATAGTGGCGAAGGCCAGACATGGTGGCACATGCTTGTAATACCAACTACTTGGGAGGCCAAAGCAAAAGAATCTCACGTTTGAGGCCAGCCTGGGCAATTTAGGGAGACCCTGTCTGAAAATAAAATTTATAAAGGTATGGGGTTATAGTTCAGTGCTTGCCTATCATGCATGAGGCCCTGGGTTCAATCTCCAGCTTCATTAAAAAAAGAGAAAGACAGACAGAAAGAAAGAAAGACAGAAAGAAAGCCCTGCAGTGAGGTCTGCAGGGTCTTTTTCCTCTCCTGTTCACCTGATGAAAACTCTTTGGGTCTCCAAGGACCTAATAGAGTCTTACTGTACATCACATGGGCTGACCCTGAGCCAGATGCACTTATCTGACTCATCGGAGTCTCACACAACTTGGTTCGGGAGGACAAGGGCACTTCCGAAATGGGTTTCTAAGAGGATGCCCCTACTTTTCATCTGAGACTGATAGATCAGGGCAAGACTGTCATTGAAAAGACAATTTCTTATAGTTTCCAGAGGGTGGGGACCCACCATATCATGTAAGGAGCAAAAAAGCACCAAGGTGAGTCGGGAGGCAGAAGGTACCAGGGAAAAGCAAGGACAAGAAAGGGTCTTGCTGTGAATGGAACCCAGGGTCTCAGGCATGCTAGGCAAGTCTCTGGACAGGGCCACATCTCCCCTTAGAAGGCCTTTATTACAATTTCTGTGGGAAAGGCAAGGCAGAGTAAAACTCTAAGCAGGCTCTGGGGTGCAGGAGCTGTCTTTGGTTACCTGGTGCCTGGCCTGGGGTGATTAGGGCAAAGGAATACTGCCTTTTGGAGTGCACTAGCCAGATAGAGGACTGGTGCTTTGAGCACAGGCTCTGAATCAGCTGGTTTACATCTGAAAAGAACACACAGGGCAATAGTTTGTTATCTCTAGGAATTAGTTCTCCCTGGGAAGGGCCAGCAAGGCCCCAGACATGGAAACATTTAGACTACAGAAAAAAATTATATAGTTAATGCACCCTACTAAATTTTTCTTCATACCACTAACATGACATTGTATGTGTGTTTACTGCTGCTCCCTGTTGATATGTCTATTTCACGGAAGCAGGTACTTCATTTTGTTCAATGTTATATCCATAGCACACAGAACAGTACAGGGCACAACAGCAGGGGCTTACTGTCTAAATGAATGAGTGAATAAACAAACTTGGATAAAAACATGGTTTTTGCAGTGTTTAGAAGGGGAAGGGGACAAGCCCCTGTTAAATACTTGAAATATTCCCCAAATTTGATGTTTTTGTTCTTTTTATTAATGTTTTTGTTCTTCTTTTTTAAATAATACCTTTATTAATTTATTTATTTTGGTACTGGGGATTGAATCCAGGGTGCTGAATCACTAAGTTACAACCCTAGCCCTTTTTATATTTATTTAAAGACAGGGTCTCGCTGAGTTGTTTAGGGCCTCACTAAGTTGCTAAGGCTGGCTTTGAACTCACGATCCTCCTGCCTCTGCTTCCTGAGCTGCTGGGATTACAGGCATGCACCACCACACCTGGCCTACAATACTTTTATTCATTTATTTTTATGTCATGTTGAGGATTAAACACATTTGAGGCAAGCACTCTACCACTGAGGTATAATTATAATCACAGCCCCTTAATGAACTTCTTTATAGCTACTCAATAGGAAGCTTCAGGTCATTTCCCATCAAACTTTCTGTAAATCCTGAATTACAGAAATTTAATTAATTATGGTAAGGCAGCATAAGGGAGTGGAAAAAGTCCACATTTTGGAGTCAGTCCAAGATTTCTATTTTTGCTCCATCATTTACTAGCTAGAGGACTTGACTACATCAACTCCTTTGTCTGTTTCCCCAGTGGAAAATGAAAATGGCGATGATATCTACCTAACAAAGGTAGAGAAGAAAGATGTCTATCAGACTAATTAACGTGAAAAATCCAGGGTTTGTAAGAGTAAGGACAGGGGAGGGGCACATTATCTGACAGCAATCAGCTCCTATGCTAATGATCCAGCATGTCACTCACTGTCCGTTCTCTAACATCTCAACTGAACAAACCTGCTTGACTCAATGCCAACTTCACCTATCATAGGTGGAGTTCTATTTCAGAGAGGTTACTTCATCTCACTGGTTCCCTTTACTGAAGAACAGAATTGACCTCAAGAAGTTATAAATGAGTAATACAAGTAAAATAACAGTGCTCAGTCTGTACACAGACTAAATGTGCAAATGTTAACAACTGTTATTATTAGTACAGCTAATTCCTACAAAAGAGACCTAGCTAGAATCTACCATTCAATGATTAAGCTTTACTTACTTTCTATGAGGGGGAAATTTTTAAACAAAAAACATTCTCCATTCTGCAGAAACCAAGCAATGAAAACCAATTATTTAGCTGAGCACATGATAATGTCAAACACTCAGAGTCCTTATCATGTGCCAGGTATTATTCTAAGCTCTACTATGGGCTTAATATATTAACTTGCTTCTCACTACAACCCTCTAAGGCGTTATTATGAAGACAAAAGGAGGTCAGTGGCTTAACACACAGCTAGGCAGGCTGAAGCCTGGGTTTGTATTGATGCTTTGCATGCTCCTAAGCATCACTCTTGTGTTAACAGTCAGTCTACTCCCAAGACTGAAAGACATTATTAGGAACTTCAGATGGGTTACCCTAAGTGTTCTGACATGTCTTAATAAAGTCTAGCATTTTTGAATAGGTATATACATTTTCTTGAAATGAACCATAATTTGCTTTTTTTAAAAAAATAAATATTTATTTTTTAGTTGTAGTTGGATGGAATACCTTTATTTTATTTATTTTATGTGGTGCTGAGGATAGAACCCAGGGCCTTGCATATGCTAGGAGAGTGCTCTACCGCTGAGCGCCAAAACCCCAGCCCCCATGATTTGCTTTTTAATGAAACTTGGATTTAATAAGGTAATACCCAGCAAAAATACCTAGTATAATTAAATTGAAGCTAAAAATAACTTAGACTAATGTTTTTGTTATTCCTGATGTTTCCAAAACCATTGCAGGTATACAACATTACAGAGTTCTTTAAAAGATGGCTGAAAAGATGTTTATGAACAGAATAGTATCCCAGTAATAGTAGTCAGAAGTTGAAAAGTACAAAAACAGTGGGGGAAAAAGAAATCACATATAGAATCTACTGTTTATTAACTCAATAGCTGGAAAAATGGGAAAAATGAAAAGACTCAAGTGTGGGACAACATCAAATTGCAAATATGCTTCAACTCAGGTTTATTTATATGCTTTGAATAAAGGCACGATTCAATGTACCAGCCTAATATTGTGAACTTGATACTATTTTAACATGTATGTTCAAATATTGCCTGACTCAACCCATGCACATCCTCTAGTAGTAGTAGTGCAAATGAACTTCATGCTGTTGCTAGCAGAATGTTCCTTAAAGTCAATGTATCTTCTAGGGCTGCTCCAGGGCTTTAAATCACTATCTAGAGGGAGAAATGTTTCTGGGGCGAGTGAAATACAATTGTGAATGGTGCCAAGAAAAGAAAATAGCTGTCAGAACACCTGTGTATACTACCCTATTACTATTTTTCCTACGGAAAAGAAATTAATGAAAAAGAATTTGAGCCAGGCACAGGGGTGCATGCCTGTAATCCCAGCGGCTCAGGAGGCTGAGTCAGGAGAATAGTAATTTCAAAGCCAGCCTCAGCAACAGCAAGGTTTTAAGCAACTCAGTGAGATCCTGTCTCTCAATAAAATACAAAAGAGGGCTGGGATATGGCTCAGTGGTCAAATGCCCCTAAACTCAATCCCCAGGACCAAAAAAAAAAAAAGAAGGAAAAGAATTTGAAGTCAACATGTAAGTAATTTACAAGAGAAGAATGTACACATGATTTAAAATAATGCCTTATAAACTGAATATATTTTACTTATCAAGTTTATGACTTGAATAGATCAAACTTTGGGATAAGTCTTCTACTGATAGTTTGTACTTCAACTATACCACAAACTAATCTTAAAAGTTTTAATTACTAGATTATCATAAGCCAAAATTAATGTTGTACAAATATGCATAAACACACTATTGGGCTAACAAGATAACCTCCCACATACTAAAAATAATAATGGTGTAATCTAGAGTACTTTGCAATAATAAAGAATAACTGCAACTAAAAACTAGGAGCAAAAATAATGAAAAAAGCAAGCAAGCAAAGCATGAGGAAGGAAAGACCACAGCCAACCTGACACAACCACAGGATAGAACTTCTTGGAAAATTGCTATAGAGGTCCAGGTCTCTCTCCAGGCACACATGAGTTGGGGAAGATTTCTAACACCACAGAATACTGAGTTGAGTCCCCACTAAACCTGGTAATTTGAGTTCTGAATACTACATTTTAGTAGCCCTTAAATGACTTATTAATATTAAATTCTTAAATATATGAAGAAATTAAAGTTTGAGAAAACAGGTAAAATTTACTCTCCAAAACAAAGGACTAGGGTTGGGTTGTAGCTCAACAGTAGAGCACTTGCCTAGCATGTATGAGGTGCTAGGTTTAATCTTCAGCACTGGGTTTGATTTAAATTAAAGGTTTGTGTCCATTTACAACTTAAAAGACAAAAACAAAACAAAAACAAAACAAACAAACAAAAAAAACACCTAGAAAAACCCACAAAGGATTAGAATTTCAGAATCTGTCCCAGGGCTATCTTAAGAAACCTTAATGCCCACTCTGGGCTGCAGACCACAAAGAACTACTTGTTTTAACACTGTTTTTGTTTTTATTTCTATGTTCTGCAGTGCTGGGAATTGAACATAGGGTCTCATATGTACCAGGCAAATGTCCTCCCACTGAGCCACAGCCCAGGCGCCAGTACCATTTTTAGTGTAAGATCAAGTCTATGTCCTTCCCTACCTTCTACACACTAAGAACAACACAGCTTTAAAATTACCAGAATATAAGTAACCACTAGGAATTCATTAGTAATATATAGTAATATATATACACTTATCAAAATACCTTACAATAGAATGCTTGCAGTTTACAAAGCTCTTTTATATGCATTATATCATTAAAACGTCCATCTTGAGAAGACAAAATTATCACTTCTTTAATTTTTTTTTTTCCCCTAAGAAACAGGTTCTACCTATGTTGCTCAGGCTGGCCTCAAACTCCTGGGCTCAAGCAACCTTCCTGTCTCAGTCTCCTGAGTAGCTGGGATTACTGGTGCATGCCCGGTGTCTGGTGATATTTGCTGGCTTTAAAGATTTCAGTATTAGTTATAAAAGTATACAAAATCTGCATAATAGATGAAAATATATTTGTATGCTATTTTTAAAAAACTCTAAATTCTAATCAATATTTAGAATATTCTCTTTTAAATCTGAGCCTTTAGTTTGTTATTCAGCACATTTAAAATCACTATTTTCAAATGAAGATACCACTAACATTTTTATAAAACACTCCACTTAAACTGTATTCATTTGAAGAACAGAAGTTTTACTGTACTAACATAATAAACAACAATTGAGACTTAAGGAACAAATTAGATGGCAATTAACACCAAAAATCATTTTTAAAAACCTCAATACTTTTCTTACCTTTTGTAGACTTGTTGGATTCAACTGAGTTTTGTCAATTATTTTTATTGCAACCTAGAAAAAAAATATATATTTATGGATTTTAAGAATTGGTAAGCACAGACTACCTGGTAACAGTTTTATAAACACCCACATATATGGCACTGTTAAAAAGCAAGACAAACCTTGGCTGGTTACATCAAGCAATCAAAAATTTATAAAACTATATAACTGAAGACAGGGGCTTTAGGCAAGTAATGCTATTACTATAACACTTTATATTTAAGTTACTTATACAAACTAGGAAAAAAAAAATCTTCTGACTCCCTCCCCACAACAGGAAAGTGACAGATTATACAATGAAAATACTTCTAAAATATATGCAACGTAGGAAATCTCTTGAGTATTTGTTGGGGGAAAATGGGGCATGGGTTGGACAGTGCTGGGGATAGAACCCAAGGCCTTGTGTGTACCAGGCAAGTGCTCTACCACTGAATCTCAGCCCCAGCCCTCTTCACTTTACTGACACTAATTTCAGTTGACTCTAGGATCTGGGGGCAGCAACTGTACTTTGACAGGTATGTATAACTCAACATACCTCACAAAGCATCTTGCATACAATGAGGGCTTAATAAATAAATATACAAATAGGTTCGTGTTGAATCCAAAACTTTTTTAAAACATTACAAAAATAATAATAAAAGGCGGGCCTGGTGGTGGCTGTGCCAGTAATCCCAGCACTCAGAATGTTGAAGCAGGAGGATCACTTAAACCCAGGAGTCAGAGACCAGTCTGGGCAACCCAGTGGAGACTGGTATCAAAACAAAACAAAATCCCTTTAGGCAGTTAAAGAAAGACTAGTTCTAGACCAATCTGTGAGCTAACCATGTGCAGAGGCAACAAATGTGTCACCTGGTAACCTTTGTCCAGAAAGGGGTGAGCACACCCCTAGGTGATACAAAAAGAGCCAGTAGGACACATGAATAAAGAACCCCAGCTTCTATTTATGTACATTTCTTAACTTTAAAAAAGGAAATCAGTGTTACTAGTTCTACTAAGCGAACCTGCATAGGCATCCTCACCTGGTAGCTCATTACTTGTTGCATAAAAATGATCTCTCCAGGTGACATTGGGGAGGATAGATAGCTTAGTGGCAGAGCAGTGCTTAGCATGCACAAGGCCCTGGATTCAATCCCAGAGCGTGCTGCGCGCACACACACACACACACACACACACACACACACACACACATTACAGACAATGAAAGGGAACATAAGTGGAGAGAGGTTTTGCCATGACCTGGGAGGATAAATCAACTCAGTTGGCACCTGAGGTCCAGAACAGCCCATGGGCCTACCCCACTAGATGAGTAGGCCCTGCTTGCACATCCTGTAGAATATAGACCCAGTAGGACACAACACTTAAGAAAATGCCTAGAGCTAAAGTCTGGGGACAAGGGCTAAAAGATTTTCTATGCTGGGTTGGGGTTGTAGCTCAGTGGTAGAATGCTTGCCTAGCACACGTGAGGCCCTGGGTTCACTCCTCAGCACCACGAAAAACTGAAATAAAGATAGTGTCCACCTACAACTAAAAAATAAATATTAAAAAGAAAAAAAAAGATTTTCTATGTCAATGGTTCTCATGCTTTTTGGACCCCTTTACTCTCTTAAAGATTATTGATAACCCCAAATGTGGTTTATATATACATTGGTATTTGTAATATTACATACAAAAACTGAAAAATTGTAAAAAAATAAGCACTTATCTATTCATTACTTTTTTTGTAGTGTTGTGGATAGAACCCAGGGCCTCTTGAATGCTAGGCATTCTACCACTAAACTATATCCTCAGACCGTTTTATTCTTAGACAGAGTCTAAGTTGCTCATGCTGGCCTCAAAGTTGTAATTCTCTTGCCCCAGCTTTCTAAATCACTGGGATTATAGGCACGTACCACTACGCCCAGCAATAGAATACATCTTAATGATTTTTATTTTTCCTTCAGTGGTATTTGGGATTGAATCCGATGGTACTCTATCACTCAGCTACATCCCTAATCCCCAATCCCTTTTTTAAATTTTTGAGATAGAATCTAAATTGTCCACACTGTCCTCAAACTTGCAATCTTCCTGCTTCAGCCTCCCAAATGGCTGGGAGATGGTGTGTGCCACTGCACCCAGGTTAATATATGTTTCTGCATTCAATCTGTTGCGATAATATAGATCATATGGCCTCTGGAAAATTCCACTCCTCACTTGTGAGAGAGACTGAAAAAGTGAATGATTTAATAGTCTTAGAATATAAAAATAGTTTTGGCTTTGCAGCCTCCAACAGGATCTCAGTAAGTCTTCAGTGCCCCACTCCCGGCCATGCTTTGAGAATGGCTGCACTATATATGTTAATGCAATGTTATTTCCCCACCTCTGGGAGAAAGGCAAATCAGAACTGGAGGAGCAGAGAGTGAATGTGTATGATCTTGGGGAAAAAAGTAAAGTCAGAATTCTAGTTCTGTATTTGGAATAAGAAAATATTGGCTGCTAAAACATGTGAAAACTGACTACCAGTGTATATCTCAAATGGGAAGAAGGCATCTTTTCATCTTTACAGCACTGGCATAATGCATGGGCACAGTGCTAAATAAATGTTTGCTGAGTTGATCTGAGGGCCTGAACACTCATAATCAGTAACCAAACACACCTGAGAGAGACAGAATAGTGAAGAAGGAGGGCTTCTAGTGTTTTAACAGATAGGAAGATGGTTTTTAAAAGTTTACATTATTTCAAAGTCAAATGAATTAATTTTCTTCAAACTTTCTTTTTTCTAAATAATTTTATGTGGTGTACTTGGATCTTCCAATTTCTAAGAAACTCTTTACCTATGCTGCTCTTTTTTTTTTTTTTTTGGTGGGGTGAGAGGGTTATGGGGTATCAAACTGAGGGGCACTGAGCCACATTCTCAAACCTACTTTTTTATATTTTATTTAGAGACAATGTCTCACTGAGTTGCTTAGCACCTCGCTGTTGCTGGGGCTGGCTTTGAACTCACGATCCTCCTGCCTCAGCCTCCCGAACTGCTAGGAATATAGGCGTGTGCCACGGCGCTTGGCTACACTGTTCTTTTATGACCACCATTCTGTTTTCATCTTCCTTCCTGGGACCAAATACAACAGCGCTGCTGCCCTTCCCATTCCTCTTTCCTCTGATCTTCTGAGAGCCAGTTTCTAGAGCATGACTGGACTCAAGATCACTAGCTTCTTCTGATTCTATGCCATGTCCTCTTCCTATTCTAAAGATCCTACTCTGCTTCAGTTCTTACACATTTCTTCTTCAGGAAGCTTCTTCAAAAAGAAACTCAAAGCATTTGGCTTCTCCAAACTGTAGAAAAGTCATTCTATCAAGGCCATGGTATTCCCAGAGTAAAACACTATCACTTAGTGTATGTGCAACAATGAAGCCTGAGGGAGACATTTCTAATCCCTTCTTCCTCCCAACTCCCTGCTATGATGACTCAATCATCAAATTAACTTGGTCCAGACCTGGAGATCTCAGACAGAGGTGAAACCTTAATGTCACCTAAAGAGAAGGCGACTGTGGGAGCATCACTGAGGCAGTGCCTCAGAAAGGGAGATAAAAGAGAAGACCACTCATTTCCATGGTAATGGACAAGCTAGAGTATAGGGGCAAAGGGACACAGCGAAAGCCAAGGCGGTTCACTAGGTAAGGAAAGAGGAAAAAACGTCTCTGCTCTGGGAAATTCCATTTATTAACCCTGATGCCAGGAGCAAAGTGGAAAATTACAAAATAGGGATAAAGATAGTTCATGCATGAGAAGGGAATCCCCAACCTGCTTCAACAGACAGGATCTGCTGGAGAAAAATCCTTATTTTCCATTTCCTGTCAATTCATTGCTAGTCAAAAGATCCCGACTCCTACCCTTGAAAGGTATTAAAGCATCCATAATTCCTAAAAGAGCAGGTAAAAAAAGATCTCAAGTCCCTTAAAGGCACATGGTAGCCTGAAGAATGCTGTATTGGTCTGCATGGACTGCCATAACAAAATACCATAGATTGGGAAAATAAGCAGAAATTTATTTTCTCACAATTTTGGAGACTAGAAGTCCAAGATACAGGTGCCAGCCGGACTGGTTCTTGTGAGGGCCACTTCCTGGCTTGCAGACAATTGCCTTCTCACTGTGTCCTCACATGGTGGGAGAGTCAGTTCTCTGATGTCTCTTTTTATAATAAGGACACAAATCTTATTGATCAGGGCACACCCATGTAGCCTCATTTAACCTTCTATAAAGACTCTATTACCAAACATAGTCACACTTCACCATATATAAGGTCATGGCTTTACCATACGAATTTGAAGGATTACAACTTAGTTCATAATGGTTAGAGATCACACCAAACAACGATAACAGTTGGTTGCAAAATAAAATTTCAAATTAAAACCTAACAAAACCCAACATGGGAGAAGGTTATAAGCAGAAAGTATAAGTAGCAGACAAAAGGTAACATACTGTATGATTGCATTAGTATATTTAAATAGCCAAAGAGACAAAACTAACCTATGGTGTTAGAAAAGTGCTCCGTTGTACATGAGGGACTGTGAAGTGATCCGCAGGAGGCAAAGTGAGGCTTCTGGATATGGGTCATAGAATGTTTCTGCCCTGGGTCAGGGTTACGTAAATAGGCACTTTTTCTGTGTTACATTTCAAAAATAAAAGGTCTGTTTATTTTTTAAGTCAATGACTTTAAAAGTCAATAGCTTATGCCTAAACTGGAAAATGAACATGAATACAATGGGCATATTATTAAAGACCAGAAAGTAAAACCTGAAGAATCAGTTTAAAATACGAAAAGTGGCTGTCTTAGATGGGGATATCCAGGGCAACACTATTTTTTATATCAAGCCTGGACTCTCTAAACAGAACTTAAGTAATTAAATGCAAAGTTTTCCATAACCATATGAGGACATTCAGTTAAACATGGCATACTGAATGATCACATGCATCTCTCTCTTCTCCCACCTGATAGGTCAAATGAAGCCCTGACAGAATGACAAAGAGAACGGAAGAGGTGCCATTATTAGACAAGTGACTTCCAACAATTTCTATAGTGACACAAGTAGCAGACCCAGGAAGACAAGTGTACAGTAAGTTTAAAGAAGGAAAAAAGTAATAGTCCAGGGCTGGGGTTATGGTTCAGTGGTAGAGCACTTGCCGTGCACGTGTGAGGCACTGGGTTCGAACCTCAGCACCACATAAATAAATAAAGACGTTGTGTCCACCTACAACTAAAAATTATATTCATACACACACACACACACACACACATATATATGCATATTATTATTATTATTTTTAAAGTAACAGTCCAAGAAAAATAACTCTGGGTCATGAAGAATGAGGAAGATCCCAGTAGAAAGGCAAACATTCCTCCCAGCTACCATGAGGCTATCTGGGCACTCACTAACTCTTCATACATCCCACCTGTGTTCAGAGTTTCCTCAATTTGCTTCTTAGGACTCCAGTTTTGGAAACATAAACAGAATCAAAACTCTTCAGACAAATGAGGAAAGTCCATAATGTTTCCTAACACTTTCCTCCGTGTGTGGGATACTAAAGGAAACTATCAGAAATCATTAAGTCTCCTTTTTCAAAACAATACAGACAATTCATATTATTCACAGAAATGTTTTATGAAGTTGCTGTGAACACCAATTTAGTGAATGCTGAACCATTTGCTGCTAGGGACAACACAGGGTCCTAGGTGACAGTGCTAGCCTCTGGTCACATTTTCATCAATAGAGAGCACACAAGCCTCCCCAGGGACCTTCTATGCTACTCAGATGGGTAATGTTGAGCTCACACCTGAGTGAAGCTCATTAATAACACAAACATTTCCTCTGAGAGGAACATCACAGACTTGCACTTAGGCAACCGGACAGCACTTCAAGCACTATGACTGGGAACCACATTCAACAACAAAATCACCACCAAACAAATAAACAAACAAATAAATAAATGTGTTCCAGGGTAGAAACTCTACTGCCTCAGATCCATACTGTTAGATGGAGAGACACACAACATGAAAAAGCAAGGGAACAAATTGCTCCAATCGAATCAAGATATTCCAATAACAAAATCCATCAACACCACAGTGGAAGAAATGTCAGAGGAGGAGTTTAGAATGTACATAATTAAACTGATCTGTGAATCAAAGGAAGGTATAAGAAATGAAATCAGAGAGGAAATACAGGAAGTGAAAGATCAATTCAATAAAGAGGCAGAGATTATGTTAAAAAAATAAGCAGAAATCCTCTAAATGAAGGAAACAATAAATCAAATTAAAAATTCAACAGCCCTTGATATAGCTCAGTTGATAGAATGCTTACTTTGCATGTACAAGGCCCTGAGTTCAATCCCCAGCACCACACACCCAAAAAAAATTCAATAGAAAGCATCACCAACAAATTTGACCACTTGGTAGACAAAACAACAGGCAATGAAGACAAAATATATAATCTTGAAAATAAAGTTGATCACAGAGAGATGTTACAAAACCATGAACAGAACTCCCAACTACGGGGATAACATGAAAAGACCAAATTTAAGGTTTATCGGGATAGATGAAGGTACAGAGATACAAACCAAAAGAATGCACAATCTTTTCAATGAAATAATACCAGAAATTTTCCCAAACCTAAAGAATAAAATGAGGGGCTGGGGATGTGGCTCAAGCAGTAGCGAGCTCGCCTGGCATGCGTGCGGCCCGGGTTCGATCCTCAGCACCACATACAAACAAAGATGTTGTGTCCACTGAAAACTAAAAAATAAATATTAAAATTAAAAAATAATAATAAAATGAAAAATCAAATACAAGAAAGCTTACAAGTCGCCAAATGTACAAAATTACAACAGACCCACACCAAGGCATATTATAATGAAAATGCCTAACATACAGAATAAGGATAGAATTTTAAAGGCTTCAAGAGAAAAATTTCAGATTATGTACAGAGGGAAACCAATACAGATCTCAGCTGATTTCTCCATCCAGACCCTCAAAGCTAGGAGGTCCTGGAATAACATATACCAAGCTCTGAAAGAAAATGGATGCCAACCAAGAATCCTACATCCAGCAAAATTAAGCTTCAGATTGGAAGATGAATAAAAACCTTCCATGATAAACAAAAGTTAAAAGAATCTGCAACTAGTCTGCACTACAGTACATTCTCAACAAAATATTTCATGAGGGTGAAAAGAAGGGGGAAAAAGTGAAAACCAGCAAAGGGAGGAACTACACTAAAGGAATATTAATCAAAGGAGAAACTAATTCAAATTAAGAGCTAGAAATAAACCCAAATGACTGGGAATACAAATATAACTTAATAATAACCAACTCATCAATCAAAAGACACAGGCTGGCAGAATGGATTAAAGCTCAAGACCCAACAACATGCTATCTCCAAAAGACTCACCTCATAGGCAAAAACATCCACAGACTGAAGGTGAATGGATGGGGAAAAAATATATCACATGGAACGTGTAAACAAGCAGGGGTTTCTATCCTCATATAAAATAAAGAAGACTTTAAGCCAAAGTTAATCAGAAGGAACAAAATGGACATTTCATACTGCTTAAGGGAACTATACATCAACAAGACAGGAGAGCACCACCTCACTGGACATCAACTTGGGGATGTGCATTACTCACTACTCTGTGTATGTCCAAGAATTATTGCCAAAGCCCTGTGAGGACTGACTTTGGGTATAACTTCTATCAGATACATAAATTTGCAAATATGAAATGTGGAAAAAATGAGGACTGATTACCTGTTCTGGAGAGGATGGTGGAGACAGTTATTCAACAACTTCAAGTATTTAATGCCACTGAACTGTACACTATAAAATGGTCACTATTGGGAATGCTATGCTACGTATATTTTACCACAATTAAAACAGTGTTTCCCATGATTGTTAATCTGTAGGTTTTCATGTTCATTTTTCCCTGTACTGATAAAGTTTAATGCTTTTTAGTTATATCTGTTATGAGAATATAAAGCTTTCTTTCACTCTGTTTGCTTACTCTCAAATCTGCTACTAATAATTTTGAGCTAAAAAAACCTGCTGTATTAATTTTTTTGGTCTACTGATTAATAAGTGTCCACCACTGCACAAAGAAACTACTATTTGCTGAGATTTAACATAGTATTAAAGACAACACCCACAATGACCTGAAAGAGTATTAAGACCCTCCTCTATGCTTATCACAATAGTAAGCACTTATAATCACAGCAATTGGAGGCTGAGGCAGGAGGATTGCAAATTCAAGGTCAGCCTCAACAACCTAGTAAGACCTTCAACAATTTAGCAAGATCCTATCTCAAAACAAAACAACAATAACAAAAAATACTTGGGATGTAGTTCAGTGGTAAAAGCACTCCTGGGCTCTATCCCCAGTACCCAAAATAGGGAAGACATTCCTCCTTTTCTTGCTACATGTTTTTCCATTTATTTCAATGAAAACAACATATCCAAATAGTTCACATGCAGAGCAGATACAAAATCAAGAAAATCCTTCTGTTAAGCCAGACAATAAAGAGATTTGCAAAAAACTTAAACAATGTTACTCTTCTCATAATCTGTTTTGGTAAAGTTGTTTTTCATTAAAATATATTATACATTAACATATGACAGAATTGTTACCATATTTTAAGTTTCTTAGTGTTAACTTCTAATATAGTAAATATTAATAGGCTTTTGAGGAGTTCTCAATTTGGGGTTTGCAGGAGTTCTGGGAAAGCCTGAGAACAGATGTTCAAATCAATGGCATTTTGCACATGACCAGAGTGGAACACTAGGACAATTATGCAGCAGCACAGAAGACTACTAGGATAAAACAGGATCCAAGAGTATGACCAAAAGGATACAGAAGAAAACCTGCATATGAATAAGGAATATATAAAAAAAAATGAAAATAGTATTCAAAATATTATGACTCTGGGATTCCCTTCCCCTCTATTCTCCAAACTTTCTATCAAGCTGTTAACATATTCTTCAACAAAAATTTTGTAACTAAAAGATAAACCAGGGACGGGGCTGTGGCTCAGTGACAGAGCGCTTGCCTAGCATGCATGAGGCAGAGTTCGATCCCCAGCACCACATAAAAAAACTAAACAAATAAAATAAAGGTATTGTGTCCATCTACAACTAAAAAAAAAAAAAAAATTAAAGAAAAGATATAACCATTTATATTAAATCTCAAGACATTTAATATATCCCAGAATCATGGTTTTATCATTTTTTTAGTTGTTTATGCACCTTTATTTATTTATATGCAGTGCTGAGGATCGAACCTGGGCAGCACGCATGCCAGGCGAGCGCGCTACCGCTTAAGCCACGCGATCGCGCTACCGCTTAAGCCACATCCCCAGCCCCCAGCTTTATCATTTTTATAACTGAATTTAAGGCACAGAGTAAACAAGGTTCAAGACGTAACCCCACCCCTCTTCTCTCTCCACAACAGGACAGAAAAGTGGGAACAAGACACTTCCCCTGAAATGCTGAGGGCTGACAGCAATGGAACATAGCTGTGGAAGCACAAGAGAAGGTGGGAAGACAACAGTGAGAAAGCTGTGTCTATATTTTCTTAACAGAGAGAGAGAATGAGGAAAGGGCACATGGAGACAGTGTGGTCTGCCCAGCATTACTGGACGGGGCTCCAAACCTGGAGATTCAGGTGCAGAGAAAGTGTGAGACCACTGGGCTAACCACAAGGTCAAGAGTCATACACAGTGACTGGGCTCATTAAACCACCAATAACCTCTAGCTCTTAGAAAGCTGGAAACTGCTTCTGTGGAAATGGACAAGGCTCTGGGACTCACAATCACTGGCCAAGCAGCAGCCAGGAATGAGGCATGGAGACAGAAAATGAGCCTGACAGAATGCCACCAAGGGCTGGGACAACCAGATGCCCTACTCAGCTCCTGCTATGGAAAATAAAGGAGTCTAGAGAAACTGAACATTCCCAGAGAAGAGACCTAAAGATACAGGTATCTGGAGTCCCCCAATAAAAGTGGACAACCCTGAACAGGTGAGCACATCTCCTGTGCTGCAAATAGCTTCTGGGCAGTTTCTCAGGTCTGGCTTTAACACAGGCTGACAACTAGAGATACCAGACTTCCAAAGAAAGTCTCTATGAAGAGAGAAAACAATGGAAGGAGCAAAAATCTACTTCATAAAACAAACAAACAAAAAACATTTTCCTATCCTCGGGAAGTCAACAGAGGAAATAGCATTTAGAGGGGCTGGGGATGTGGCTCAAGCGGTAGCGCACTCGCCTGGCATGCGTGTGGCCCAGGTTCGATCCTCAGCACCACATACAAACAAAAGATGTTGTGTCCGATGAAAAACTAAAAAATAAATATTAAAAAAAAAGATTTAAAAAAAATAGCATTCAGAGACCGAATGGACAACAGAAAGAGAGAAATAATAAACAAATGAAATAAGCAGAGAAATAGGAAAACACACACATACACACCAGAAAGTTTGGAAGATAAAATTAAAGTCATCTCCCAGAAAGCAAAAATAGAGACAGAAAAAAAAAGCTTTTTTTTTTTTCTTCTTTTTAAAGTTCAAGAGTCTCCATCTCATTGGCTGGGTCCAGTGGCACACACCTGTAATCCCAGCCACTCAGAAGGCTGAGGCAGGAGGAGTGCAAGCTCAAGGCCAGCCTGGACAACTAACCAAGACCTCTGTCTCAAAATAAAAAATAAAAAAGGCTGGGGATGTGGCTCAGTGGTAGAGCACCCATGGTTTAACCCCCACTACCACCAGAAAAGAAAACAAACAATCCCTAAAACTGAAAAGACAAAATCTCCATATCGAAAGGGTCTAATGAGCACTAAAACAATGAATGAAGACCAACTCCATGGCACTTCACTGTGAAATTTCTATGAACCAGAGATAAACTTCCAGTAAAGAAAAAAAAGTTACATCTCTTAAGCCACTTACATGGCTATACCCAATCTTTGCCTTCACTAATCTCTGAAGTCCCTGTGAGCTCACTGTGGAACTGCCCAGCTCTCCAGACAAGCCCTCCTACCTCTCCCACTTGCTCAGTGCAGTCTCTCCTTCCACCCAGTCTGAGCTCACTGAATTTGTGGTCCATTGACTCCAACAACTTCTTGTGGTCTGCCTCTCACTTCCATTTCCTACCTCTTCCTGAATCCCTCCAGTGCTCCCTAACAATGCCCAGCTCCTTCCTCCATTCCTCACTTCTGTGTGACACAGCCCCAACTCTCTAAAAGTCCTCCCTGCAGCTGGGTAACTGACTGGATGGAGAGTGAGCGCTGGTGTGCCCATCTTCCCACTTTAGTACTTTGTCACCAACCCCAGGGAAGCCTGAGGGCTGCCTGGCAATTTATAGATTTCTCTACTCCCGTTACTCCCCTGCTTGTCTGGTAATTATTTTAGCCTTCTCAGATCTATGTCCTCAATACTCAGACTCTTAGCTGATGATTTGGCTTTCCAGTTTACTAAAAAAATAGCTTGGCTCAGAAAAGAATCTGTAGAAGCTACCACAAGGAGCCCTTCACCTGCACCATGGCCAGTACACCTGCCTTCCTCTGGTGTCTACAGAAGGACAGCTCTGTTACCCAAAGCTAATGACTCTACTGTCTCCTCACTCACTCCAGTGTCTTTCCCACAGCACTGTGTTTCCCCTTTCTGTTAGATTATTCCCATTATCAGACAAACATGTTGACATTTTGCCCATCTTCTAAAAAGTACCTTGACCTAACATCTTCCTATAGCCACCAGCCCATTTGTCTATGCCTTGGAAAGAACTATCTTGCTGTTTCTGATTTCTACCCATTAGTTCTCTATTGAACTAAAATATTACATGATATGCAAGGGTACTGTGTAAGATATTTGAAAAATATGCTAGAACATTTGGACCAATCAACAGTAAACTTATAGAAATTAAAGAAGTTTTTTTAAAAATCAACTAATCCTAGAAAAAATAAGAAATTATGTAAGAAAAACTAATTGATCATAGCTGACACAAGTATTTAACATACTCTTAAGCAGATAATCTAAATTTAACCAAATATATAATACTGCAGTACAGAATAAACCTTAAAACTGTGAAAAGTTGGCTAAAATCAAAACAGCAGATAGATATGATAGATGCTTTCATTACAAGGATAACAGGCAGCACTTTCATCTAAGGGCTAAATGAGAATTAAGAATTAAGGATTATCTGGGGGGGGGGGTGTATCCAAACAATCATTTTATCTAAAGGCCTCATTTAAAATAGTTTTAACATACGTATTAGAATCTTTGTTATAATACATTTTTAATAGTTTTCCACAAGTATCTTTTTTGTTATCAACATTCTTGTGACTTAAATACATGATATAAATTATCCCCACTGTCTCCTTTCAGGGAATTCCTTCTACTATGTAACTCTATTGTATTTCTTTTTCCACCCAAGCACAGCATTAAAACTGTTTCAGTGTAATATCCTTTTTCTTCTACTGACTCCAAGTAAATCCTGGAATCACCAACCTCATTTCCTGCAACTCTTTAGAGATCTTAGTTACTTCAAAATAGGCAAGACACGTGACATTCCCATCAAAGGGCTAGAAGTTTTAGGTCTCTATTTATTAGAACCAATGTTCTAATAACAATTCACTTAATTTTTAGCCATATAACCCAGCAATGTCATTAATGGATAACTACCCAAGAGAAATTAAAACTCATATTCACACAGAAACTTAACCAGGAATGTCTAGAGTGGCTTGACTCATAATTGCCAATGCTGGAAACAACTCAAATGTACCTCAGTGGGGGAACAGATATAAACTGTGGTCCCATCACACAAAGGAATTCTCGGTAGAGAAGAAAGAACTATCAATATATGCAATAATTTGTATGAATCTCAAAAGCATGATGCTGAGAATCTGTATAATCTCCTCTTCCTTCACACTCCTGACTATTTTTGTTTGTTTGTTTGTTCTTTGAGGTACTGGGGATTGAATCTAGGGCTCTGCACATGCTAGACTGAGCTACATCCCCTTACTTTACATTCTTTAAAAAAAAAAAAAGGCCACACTTGGAATTGTGAACACACAGGTGGTTACAGGAGGTGATGGTAGGGGAGAGAGACGGTGGGAGACCAACCTTGCAAGTGACTGAGTCACACTCCCTGGCTGGGTGCTGAGGCGCTCAGTCACAGAAATGTGGCAGAGCTTTCCCCACCCTTCTTGGGTTGGTGTCTCCGTGCAAGGGTGTGACTTGTACAGCCCCAGGGGTGAAGCTACACTCACCTGTTTCTTTGTAATATAACCCCTTGCCCTGTTTAGGATAGAATCTTCCATGGAAGTGCCTTGTGTGTGTCCCCTTCTCTTACAGTGCCGTTGGGTGTGGCCTACCTAGATGACAGTCAACCTGCTGACAGGGGACATCATGAAGATAGACTCAGCCCCCTGAAACCTGACCCCTTGCCTCATTTGAATAGCTTCTCCTCAATAAAAGGGGTCAGGGCTTGCTCTCTCTCTCTCTCTCTCTCTCTCTCCCTGAGGACCCTTAAGGTATTTGTGTCTCTTTTGCGCAGCCCAGTTAGCCCAGTTCAACTGGAGTGACCCCTGAGCCTTTTATCTGCGAGAACTGAAACCCAGCAAGAGACCATAAAGGGAGAGTTTGAGAAGTTTTTTGAATAATGGGGATTGTTCCACATCCTGACTGTGGTAGTGGAACATGAATCTAAAATTCAAAGAACTGAAAAAAAAAAAAAAAATTTTTTTTTAAACAAAGTTGGTGTTATTTTATTTGGATCTTTATTTTGTTCATTTATATGAGGTGCTGAGAATTGAACCCAGTGCCTCAGACATGCTAGGCAAGTGTTTTACCACTGAGCCACAACCCTGGCCCTGAAAAACAAAATTTTAAAAGTTATATAATTAAAAAAAATAGGGGATGGGGATTGTAGCTCAGTGAGAGTTCTCATTTAGCATGTGTGAAGCACTGGGCTCGATCCTTAGCACCATATAAAAATAAATAAATAAAATAAAAGCATTGTATCCACCTACAACTGAATAATAAAAATAAAAAAAGAGAATGGTTGTTTTAAAAAAATATAAGCTTATATTTTGATGTTCCAGATGAATGTAAGTTCAAAAGATGCCCAAGTAAAAGATGTTATATAACTATTGCAGCCTTCCCACATATTCACAATAGCTAGAAGAGAACATCCTATTTGTAAGAACAACAAAAATTACAAAATAGCCAGATGCAGTTACAAAAGCCTGTAATCCCAGCAACAGCCTCGTTAACTTAGCAAGATCCTGTCTCAACACAAAAGATTAAAAAAAGGTGGGGAGGGGCTGGGGATGTGGCTCAAGCGGTAGCGCGCTTGCCTGGCATGCGTGCGGCCCGGGGTTCGATCCTCAGCGTCACATGCCAACAAAGATGTTGTGTCCGCCGAGAACTAAAAAATAAATATTAAAAATTCTCTCTCTCTCCTCTCTCACTCTCTCTTTAAAAAAAAAAAAAAAAAAAGGTGGGGATATAACTCAGTGGCAGAGCACTCTGGGTTCTGTCCCTAGAACCCCAAACAAAATAAAAAACACTGGAACAAACTTAACAAGACTTATATAAAACCTAAAGAAAAAAAGATATGAAAACAAAATCAAGACACACTTGATATTTCTGGATAAAAAATCTGGTATCATTAAAATATCAAATTTTTGAGCTGGGGGTGTAGCTCAGTGGTAGAATGCTGGCCTAGCATGCACAGAGCCCTGAGTTTGACTGCAAAAACAAACAAAATTTTAAATCTAACTTAATTCCATCCGAAGTAATCTAATCAAAATTATGGCAAGTCTATTTTTAGAATGTGGCAACAAGATTCTAAAATTCATCTAGTAGTATAAATAACAAAAAGAAAATTTTGAGAAATAAGAATAATCAACAGGGGACTTGACCTACTCCAAAACATCAAAATATACTTTCAAAGCTGCAGTGATAAAAACACCATGGTATGGTTAGAAAACTAATACCTAGACTCTGATGTTCTGTTATAGCAGAAAAAATGGACCAAGACAACCAGACAAAAGTGATTTATAAGACTCTTAACGAAAGTACAGTTATGTTAAAGAATGCTTACTGCAGTTGTGTTTATGGCAAAAACATGAGAAATAACCCCCAGCTCACTGTGGTTCACCCACACAGTGGAAGACTATGCAGCCTTTAACCAAGTGTGAGATCTGTAAGTAACATACCCTGGACCTGTGTCTGGTCCAGATAATGTAAAAATATTATTATTATGTCCCATATGACTGCTTTTTTATTAAAATAAACAAAGAATTAATGTATATATATATATATATATATATATATATATATATATATATAAAACTATGGGAATATACACCAAACCTCTGTCTGTAAGTGATTCTCTTGGAAATTTCAAAGAACTTTCACTTTGTATATAATGAATTTCTGTAATGTTTACATATTATATGATTCTGGCTCATACCTACAACAGGGGTAAGGAAACAAGAATAAAATAACTTTGTTCAAAGATTAAAAAAAAAACAAAACCAAGGATATTTTAAAATTAAACCATCATGGTAGTAATATTCAATTATTTTTGGAAAGAGAGCCTTCTAAAAGTAAATATGGGCATGGGGCAGCAGTGGTGGAGGGGGTGTCTGTCTGTCTCAGTACTCTCCTGGCTTACCATCTGTGCCACACAGAAAAACTGGAGTAATCATTTGCAATTGGTGGGAACTAAACCAGAAGTTTTGTCCCTTATCTCAAGAAAGCTTTGATCAAGGAGAGCAGGGACAGCTCCAGTCCACTTTTTTTTTTTTTTTTTTTTTTACAGATTCCAAAAGCAGTCCAGGCAGCTTAACAAGGAATATTAACCAAAAATCCAAATGAATTTATTTTGTCATTGAGACAACTTACTGACAGAATGACTGGCCCTGGGTTCCTGCTCTAACAGCCCCAGGCCTGGTACGCAGCAGACATTAGAGTCAGGACATTTTTGTCACATGGTCAGCCAATGGGAGATCATTTCTCTTAGAAGCTTCCTTCAGTAGTATTACAATAATTTAACAATATTTATTAAGTACATAACTGGCACCAAGCACTCTGTTATATACTGTAATCTACCCTTACAGACTCTAGTGGAGACAAGTAAGCCAATTTCAATACAATACAAACTGTGTCACATAAGGGAAGTGTAAGTATCTTTAATAATCCCATGGATTCAATCTCCAGTACCAAAACCAAAAAACCCCAGATATTAAGTAGACAGTTTCTTCTATGATTCAACTTTATTATGGTACAAAATGACACACATTCACTAGAAACTGTACTTGGGATTTTGAGTTGCCTGGGGGGAAGAAGACTGCCAACAAATATTTCACGGAAGTGATCACCACACAGAAAGGTGAAGAGTACTTCAGACACCAACATCAGGTGCAAAGATGAAGGAGTGTGCTGAAGCAGCAAAAATAGGCTCTGATCACAAAAGACTATGGAGTTAATTCCATAGTTTTAATGGATGTACTTTTGATAAGAAACACAGCTGAGTAGAAAGCCAATATCACAAACGCTAGAAAAGTGTGTGTCATCCTAAACAGAAACTTAGTCATGGGCTACCAGAAATATTCAGCTAAGAAAACCTATGGGAATAAATCTGTAAATAAAAACAATTCTATTGATTTCCAAGTACCATTAGCTCACATTTAAATGCATGCATAAAGTTTTGTCCAATTTTTGTGGTAGCAGACATTTCTATTGAAAAAGACCAAAACACTACTCTTTTTAAAAATGTATTTCTTTTAGTTATTGATTTACATGCAGTGCTGAGAACTGAACCCAGTGCCTCATACATGCTGGGCAAGCACTCTGCCACTGAGCCACAACCCCAGTCCCAACACTACTCATTTTTAAAGGTAAAGATTATTCACTCAATATTAATATTTACAACCTTAAATAAATGTAAATGGAAACAGGAAAGTAAAAAGACTCCTAGACAATTAAAACATTTTATGTTCCAAGAAGTTTAATTAACTTAGAAATAATCATAAATACGTACGTTCTCTTCCTTTTTCTCCCACGTGGAAATAAACAAAATAAGTGGTCATAACAGAAATAGGCACAATTCATATTTATTTACCTCTCTGCCTGTAAGGATGTGTCGTGCCAATTTCACTTTAGCAAAGTTCCCCTTGCCGATAGTTTTCAACAGTCTGTAGTTTCCGATGTGAGGCTGCTCATCCGCACAGGAAGCTATGGAGTTTCTACACCGAGCTCCAGAGCGCCCAGTGCGGGAGGTGACTTCTTGTCGCCCATCTCCATGTGAGGTGTGCTACAATGCAACATACACAAAGACAAGGAAATGAGGGAACACTTAGTGCCTGCCAAGTTTTAAGGGCTCCTAGCTGAATAAACAAAACATTACTGCTTTAATTTTAATCCTAAGGTATCTAGCACTTCAAAGAAATTTAACCACATAATATATACATTTATGAAAAACCAAGAAAATATTATAAGAAAAATACAGTGTTGCAATTCAATTGGGGGTTCCAAAAAGATATTACAGCCTGGGGTGGTGGCACATGCCTGTAATCCCAGTGATTTGAGAGGGTGAGACAGGAGAATCATAAATTCAAGGCCAGCCTCAGCAATTTATTGAGGTTTTAAGCACCTTACTGAGATCCTATCTCAAAATAACAAATAAAAAGGGATGGGGATGTGGCTCAGTGATTAAGTACCCCAAGTTCAATCCCTGGTACCAAAAAATATGTATATACATAACATACACACACATATAGACAGTTTGTGATCCATGATTCAACTTTACCATGGTACAAAGTGATACACATTCAGTAGAACCTATACTTGGAATTTTGAATTGAGCGCTTTCCCTAGGATAGTGCAAGCAGCATGAACTCTCACAAGAGCGCTCCCCAGTCCCCCTGGCAATCATGGGAATAAACAAGACTGCAGTGTACTATACTGTCAGCATTTTGGGAATGCAGGTATTCAATAAATTACATGATATATTCAACACTTTATTATAGAACAGCCTTGTGTTAGATGATTTTGGCAAATTATAGAATAATATAAATATACTGAGGACATTTAAGGTAAACTAAACTAAGCGATGACATTTGCTAGGTTAGGAGTATTAAGTGCACTTTGACTTAATGGTATTTTCAGTATTAATTCTTAATGGTATTAAGATGGACTTATTAGGATATAACACCACTATATATTGAAGAGCATCTATATTTTGAATATGTGGCCATCACATAAAATAGGAGTAACAGGACTGCCTTCTGGTCACCCAGAGTTTAACTCTTCTACATGCTAGCAATAGCACTTGCACATCTGATACTCACACCACAGCCCATATAAAGCAGCAAAAGCTAATGCCACCATTCACCATTCATCAGATGAGATTAAGGCCATATAACAGTTCAGTGAAAAATTCAAGGGGAGTCTAGATTCCCAATTTCTTTCTACACGATGCTAAAAATAATTTATTCCATATTCTGTTTTAATATTAGTTCTTAAAAACTTTGCTCATTACAATGTACCAATAAAAATAGGAAGAAAAAACTTTGTTCATATTTAGAAGAGCCACAGATCATAATCATTAAATAATCAGGAAACAAATTAAAATTTTACTTAAGTATATCTATTTTAAAAATCTTTTTAAAATAATCAATATGGTCCCCAAATTGTTTTACCTTTGTTCATATGGGACAGAGAACCAACCTGAATTTGAAAAGACTAAGTACCTCCTACATGAGAAGAAATCAGGTCTCCAAATTTAAAACAACTTTATATTTCATTCCTTCCTTAGTCTCTTCCCTAAAACAGAACATATGTGCCCATATATATGTCCTTTCTATAATCCTTAAAATAACAAGCCATCTCCTTAATACAGGATAGGTTTTGTTTTGTTTTGTTTTTTTAAGTATTTTTTTTAGTTGTAGATGGACACAACTAATTTATTTTTGTGTGGTACTGAGGAGCGAACTCAGTGCTTCACACAAGCAAGGCAAGCACTCTATACTATTGAGCTACAGCCCCAGCCAAGGACAGGTTTTTTGAATGTGATAAAAACCAAACTATAACAAGTGGACCTCCTCCAAGTATTCCATACTTCAGAGATATTAAAGTTAAATTTCACTTTTGAAAGAGCCAGGCAATTATTCCATGCACTTATAGACTAAATGATGTGATTAAAAAAATAAACTCTTATCCACCTAGGGGTAGAATGGAATTTCCTTACTTTGATAAAAATCATAGACCAAAGACACTTTGAGCAAATATTACACTAAATGGAAAATTTCATAATCATTTAAGAAACAAGGGGGATGGGGCTGTACCTCAGTGATAGCATACTTGCCTCACACGTTTGAGGCACTGGGTTTGATCCTCAGCACCACGTTAAAAAAAAATAGACATAAAAAGATATTGTGTCCATTTATAACTGAAAAAATATTTTAAAAAAGAAAGAAAGAAACAAGATAAGGTTGCCCATTATCATTACAGGTTAAGCATCTCAAATCCAAAAATTAAAGTCTGAGAAATAGGATACTCAGAAAATTTCAGATTTCTGAGTATTTTGGATTTAGTATGTTTGGGTTGGGGGATATTTAGTTGGTAAAGTCTATGCAAATATTTCAAAATCTTAAAAACTCTGAAATGCATTTCAGATAAGGGCTACTCAATCCACATTACTACTATTTAACATAATATTAGAGGTCAAGGCCAATGCTTTAAGGTAAGAAAAAAAAACTGTAATGAGACATGAGAATTGCCATGGAAGAATTATAACTATCATTTCTGTCCTCTTTTGATAGTTTTTCTGTAAATTTAAAATTATTTCAAAGTCAAAAGTTCAACAGAAGCAGGGTGTGGTGGTACACATCTGTAATCCCAAGGACTAGGTAGGCTGAGGCAGAAGAAATCAAAAGTTGAAGGCTAGACTCAGCAATTTAGCAAGCCCTGTCTCAAAATAAAAAATAAAAAGGGCTGGGGATATAGCTCAGTGGTAGAGTGCTTGCCTAGCAGATGTGAAGCACTGGGTTCGATCCTTATCACACATATAAATAAATATAATACAGATTCATTGGCAACTAAAAATTTTTTTTAAAAAAAAAGATACAACAAAGGGGAAGCCCTATTAAAAATAAAAGCCTCTAAGAATATGACTAAGAAATGGGACCTGTCCCAGAAGTTCAGTCAAATCACTTTCTTTCTTCTTTGGTGCTGGGGACCCAAATCCTTTATATGTGCTAAGCAAGCACTCTGCCACTGAGCTATAACCACCAGTTTCACTTTTTTTTTTAATTTTTTATTAAAAAAAATTTTTTTAAAGCTGTAGATGGAAGGCAGGGGATGTGGCTCAAGCGGTAGCATGCTCGCCTGGCATGCGTGTGGCCCGGGTTCCATCCTCAGCACCACATACAAAGATGTTGTGTCCGCCAAAAACTAAAAAATAAATATTAAAAATTCTCTCTCTCTCTCTCTCTCTCTCTTTAAAAAAAAAAAAAGCTGTAGATGGACACAATGCCTTTATTTATTTATTTTTTTATGTGGTGCTGAGGATTGAACCCATTGCCTCACACAAATGAGGCAAGTGCTCTACCACTGAGCCACAACCCCAGGCCCAGTTTCACTTTTAAAAGAATAATTGTTACTGATATAGCAGGTGAACTAAAGTGTAAAGAAAAATAATTTACTTGTCTAATCCTCAGAAGAACTATAAGGCGCAATGAATTGACCATATGTTAGGGACCTATTAAGTGCCAGGCACTACCAGGAGATGAAAACAGAAAAGTATGGTGCCAAGGCTTCAAGGCACTGGCAGTCGCAGTGGGGCACTAATAAGGGGAATGTAACCGAAGGTGGGGCAGACTCTGCCCCATGAGAAAATCTGAGTAAATATATTAAAGCTGTCCAATAGGCATATAGAGTAAATCAAACACATATAATTTTTAATTTTGTATTTGTCCACATTAAAAAAAACAAAAAACAGGTTAAATATATTTTTCTCAACCCAATACATCCCCAAATATTTCAACACATAATATAAAAAAAGGTAAAAATTATATGTAAGTTTTACATACACAAACACATATTTTTAAAAATAACACTGTCTTTGAAATCTGTGTTTCATGCTTACAGAATGTTATAATTCAGACTGGCCACATTTCAAGTGCTCAATAGTCATATGTGACTAAGGGTTACTATGTTGAATAAAGTAGCTTTAAACACCGAGAGGAATGATCACATATAGAAGAGGACTGATCACATGTAGGTGAGATGGAAAAAATAAGGTATCCTAGAAGTGGGCAGAAAAATAAGACTCAAAATGGCATTAAACCACTTAAAGCTCAAAGACTAAGCTTTAAGACAAAATTCTGAGAAAAAAGGCTACTCAGTCTAGAATTCTATAGGTAACCACAGTATCAATCAAAAGTGAAAACAGAATAAAGATGTTTTCAGAAATGCAAGGATTTTAAAAATGTATTTCCCAGCAACTTTCTCAAGAAATCTCTGGAGGAGCTGGGTGTAGTGGTGCATGCCTGTAATCCCAGCATCTCGGGAGGCTGAGGCAGGAGTTCCAGACCAGCCTCAGCAATTTAGTAAGGCCCTAAGCAATTTAACAAGACTGTCTCAAAATACAAATAAAGGGCTGGGGATGTGGCTCAAGTAGTAACGTGCTTGCCTGGCATGCGCGGGGCGCTGGGTTCGATCCTCAGCACCACATTAAAATAAAATAAAGATGTTTTTAACTAAAAAACAAATATTAAAAAACTCTCTCTTTAAAAAATATACAAATAAAAAGGACTGGGAATGTGATTTACTGGTAAAGCACCTCTGGATTCAATCCCCAGTATTAAAAAATTCAGTCTCTGGAGGAACTGCTCCATTGAAACTTGACAATGAACCAAAAAAAGAGGAGGATAGGAGGTCAAGGAAACAGGGTCTAACAGGAAAGGAAAAGGGAGTCCCGGAAAAAAAGGGTGAGGGGAGATTCCGGGATGACCACTATGCAGCAGGACTAGTGAGCACAACTAAGAATTCCTGACACCTCTAATACAGAGGAGGAGGTGCAGAAAGGAACAAGTCACAAAAACCTAAGCAAATCATTAACTCTGGGAAGGAGAGAAAGTGAAAAGAGGTCATCATGGCATACTACACACCTCAGCTGTGAACAGCTCCATACAGCCCCAATAATGTGCAGACTGGACAATGATCTAACTACAACAGTGACACAATTAGAGGTGGAGGCTAAAGACGGATGGAAGGACAGGAAGGAAGGGGACAAAGGGCTAACTGGCAAACTCTCATCTTCTTTAGTGGGAAGTCAACAGAATATGCCTAAAACTGGCAGGTGGTGGTGGAGAGGAGCAAGTAGTAGTAGCAGTATATTTAGTTGTTTAAAATTAGAGACATATATGTCAAACAACCGAAGGAATTTTTCTTCCAACTATGTTTGTCTGTCTGCATTTTATAAATTCTCACAATCACCTTGGACAGACAGTCTTTCTTGCAATTAAGCACACTTGGGGTCCTCATCCATTAAGCTGAGGTTGGACAAACTGATAAAAGGATGCATCTATATCCAGAAAAGAATATTATAATGGATAATATTATGAACACAATGCATGTTTTATACACATCACCCATACATATGAATTCATGAAAAAGTAAACAGTAAACTGATTAAAAACAAAAACCACTAAAAGATAGGTAAAGTTAGAAAATGAAAGGGCAAGGGCTAGAGTTGTAGCTCAGTGGTAGAGCACTTGGCTGACATGTGGGTTTGATCCTCAGCACCACATAAAAATAAATAAAAAAATAAAGGCATTGTGTCCTTTTTTTTAAAAAAGGGGGTGGGGGCAAGTAATAGTCCCAAAGATATTGAGACAAGGAGAAGGAAAAAAGGGAGGATTAGAAAAGCATCAATATAAACTAAAACAGACTGTCCAAAGGAAATGTCAACAGATGGGTTATAACTCAGTGGAATAGTGCTTGCCTAGCATGTGTGAGGCACTAGGTTCAGACTTCAGCACCACATAAAATAAAATAAAGGTCCATCAACAACTGAAAAATACTTTAAAAAGAAAAAAGAAAATGACAAAATACTGGTTACTAGTAATGAAAATATTTTCTGAATAATGAATATATTCATAGCTCCTTAATTTTCTCATGACCCTTAACTTTCAACAAATTTAACATTCCTCTTAATGAAAACAAATCAACTAAAGGGGCTGAGGATGTGGCTCAGGTGTTAGCGTGTACGCCTAGCATGCGTGAGGCACTGGGTTCAATTCTCAGCACCACATAAAAACAAAATAAAGATACTGTGTCCACCTAAAACTAAAAAATAAATATATTAAAAAAGAAAATAAATCAACTAGAACAGCATAAATCTTTAAAATCTGGTAAAAGTCTCTTTTAATACCAACTGTTGGAAACTTTCTAAGTAGTTGGTAAATCAATAAATTTGATTAATCAATCGTTTGAATTGGTCATCAGTATACTGGTTTTGAATGAACTGACTTTTTGGCAAATCAACTTTCAACAAATTGACCTAGATGAAGGCTTTAGGGTAGTGGGTCTCAATCAGGGACAGGATGACTTTGCTCCCACAGGGGACATTCGACAATGAATGAAGACATTTTTGGTGGTCATGACTGAGGGGATACAGCCAGGTATAGCAGCCCATACCTGTAATCCCAGCAACTCTGGAGACTAAGGCAGGAGGATCCTAAGTTCAGGGCCAGCCTCACAAACTTAGAGTAAAATTCTCAGTAACTTAGTGAGATCCTGTCTCAAAAAATAAAAAGGACTGAGGATAAAGCTCAGTGGTAAAGTCCCGCTGCTTCGGGACTAAAAAATAAAAATGTAAAACAACTGAGGGGATGTTACTGGCATCTGGTAAGTAGAGGCCAGGGATACCATTAAAATCCTCCGATGCATAGGACAACGATCCTCAACAAAGAACTGTCTGTCCCAAAGGCCAAGGTTCAGACAACCTGCTGTAGGGAAATAAAACTGATTATCCTCACCACCAAGCCTGAACCTCCTATAGTCTGTTGTTGTTGTTTTTTCTGTTAATGAAATCATGATCTATCTTGTGCAAATGAGAAACTTAAGGGTTCATCTCTCATTCCTCCCTTACCCTCTCCCCTCACTTCTAAATCACATTTGTGGTTTTATCCCCTAAATCTCTCAAATATCACTTCTCCATTTCTACCACTACCAGGCGTATCTTCCATAACTCAGCCCCTGCCTCTACTGTGGCCTCTTCAGACTACTTTCCAACAACAAGGCTCTCCCTAACCCACACAGCAAAGCCATTTCATCTTTCTCAATTCTCATTTCATGTGCCACTAAGAAGGCAGGGGGGCCTTGATATCATGATTGATGGCAATTTCTTATCATTATGTTTTTTTCCCTTGGCATCCCTTTTGCCTCGCTCCTCCTTTTTCCACCACTTCTTGCTTAGTTAATTCATAGTAGCACAAAACACAACTTCAGATTTTGGATTATTCTGTTAGCGCACTATAAAAGCTATCCTATGAAGGAAGGAACAGTTACAGAATCCCCTACCATAACAGGGTCAAAGCACTGTTATTTTTTTCCCTCTTTTTTTTTAAGCTACTGTCATCTTTTAATAGTTTTTTTTTTTTAGTTGTAGATGAACATAAACCTTTATTTTATTTTTTATTTTTATATGGACTGAGGTTTGAACTCAGTACGCCTCACCCGTGCTAAGCAAGCGCTCCACCACTGAGCCACATCCCCAGCTCCCTTTTTCCCTCTTTGAGTTGGGAATCTATGTTGCCCAAGCTAGTCTCAAACTACCAGGCTCAAGGGATCCTCCCACCTTAGTCTACTGAATAGGAGGGACTACAGGCCTGGGTCACCATGCCTGGCTTATTTTATTTAATCACAATGATGCTAAGGGACAGATGAGACTTTTTTTCTTTTTTTTTTTTAATAAATACAAAAGATGAGGCAGGGCTTGGGATATGGCTCAGTGGTAGAGCACTTGTGTAGCATGCACAGGATCCTGGATTGAATCCCTAGAACTGCAAAAATGAATAAATAAATAATATGAGGCATAGCATAAATCTGAAGACCTGTTTCAAAACCAGGTCTGCCACTCCTCTATCTATACCCAAAGGACTTAAAATCATCATGCTACAGTGATACAGCCATGTCAATGTTTACTGCAGCTCAATTCACAATAGCTAAACTATGGAACCAACCTAGGTGTCCTTCAACAGATAAATAAAGAAAATGTGATTTTTTTTTTCAATGGAATATTACTCAGCTTTAAAGAAAAATAAAATTATGGCATTTGCAGTAAATGGATAGAGTTGGAGAATATCATGCTAAGCAAAATAAGCCAATCCCCCTCCCAAAACAAAAGACAAATGTTTTCTCTGATATGCAGATGCTAATTCACAATAAGGGGCACAGGGTGGGGGTGGGGGTACGCGTGCACACACACACACACACACACACACACACAAAGGAAAAATAGAGTTAACGTAGATTAGGTAGAGGGGAGTGAAGGAAGGGGAGAGGAGGGAAAACGGGAATAGGACGGATAGTGGAATGAAACAGACATTATTATCTATCTATCTATCTATATATATGACTGCATGACCTATGTGATTCTACAACATGTACAATCAGAAAATATTATAAATTATATCCTATCTATGTATATCAAAGTGCATTCTACTGTCATGTATAACTAATTAAAACAAATTAAAAAAAAAAAAACAGGACTGTAACTCCAAATCCCAATTTCTCCCTTCTGTGTTGTTGCTCCTTCTTTTTGCTCCACCTTTTGTCCACTCCACCTCACAAGTGTTTTCAGATTTTCCCTCAACCACAGTCCCAGGCTCTCACCCCTCTCAGCTCCAGCCCAAACTCTTTCTATCAATGTGGCCTCTTAAGAAAGCAGACCAAGGTTTTAAGAAAAGAGAAAAAGGCCATCTCAATGGAGTGAACTGTGGAGACCTTGACACTAGGGGCGACCAACATTTACATATTAATATGTGTCCAGCACTGCTCTGAATGTTTTCTATTTGTTTCAATCACTCAATTCAACCAATATTTACTGATCACACACAGTAAAGTAGGTATTTGGAATAATATCAGTAAACAAAACAGTCATGCTTTTATGGAGCTTTTGTTATGCCAGGGGAAAATGACCGAACATAATAAACATAAGAAATATATAAATCACGTGATATGTTAGAAGGTAATAATGCAATGGAGAAAAGATCAGAGTTGGGAAGCTGGGAAGGCAATGAGTACTCAGAGTAAGCCTTAGCAAGATGGCAGTGGAGGAGTTAAGAACATCTGGCCATCTGAAGAAAGAGATTCCAGGCAATCAGCAGACCCAGAAGCTGGAGTGACCCTGGTGTATTCAAAGAACAGCAAGGAGATTCCTGGGACTTCCCATGCAGTAAACATGAAAGACAGATAGAGATGTGGACAAAAAGGTAAAGGAGACCAAATCATGGAAAGCTTCATTCCAGGGCTACTATTTCCAACTGTTTCATAGACTGAGTAACTAGGGCACAAGGAAGTTAATAATTTGCCTAAGGCCACATAATAAAATACTAGGTCAGATATAAAAGCAAACAGTCATTATTGTGGTGGTTTTAAAACCTGACACCAAAGTCTGTGACACACCTCCCACAAACAAAGTCCATGCCCCTTCCCCTTAAATGTGAGTAGGAGTGCTTCAACCAAAACAGAATGGCAAAAGTAACACTGTGACTTAAAGCTATTTTAACAGGCAGCAGTATAGCTGGGCACCGCCATATGCCTGTAATTCCAGCAACTCAGGAGGCTAAGACAGGAGAATCACAAGTACTACACCAGCCTCTGCAACTTAGGGAGGCCCTGAGCAACTCTGTGAGACCGAATCAAAATAAAAAAATAAACAGGGCTGGGGGATGGAGCTCAATGGTGAAGCACCCCTGGTTTAAAAAAAAGTGCACCCCAGCACTTAAAAAAAGAGAGAGAGAGAGAGAAAAGAAAAAGAAAAAGAAGAAGAAAAGGCAAGCAGCTTCTGCCTTGTTTGCTGGACACTGAGCCCAAAAGCAGCAGCCAACAGCATAAGAGAAGTATGGACAAACCAAGGCTTCCTGTGCAGCTAGCTCTGGCAAGAGTTCCGGCTGAGCCAGTTTTCTAACCATACCTGCCAAGGTGCCAGATTAGTGAGCAAAGAAAAGTCTAGAATGTGTTCAATCCCCCTAGCCTTTCAAGATCCTTGCAACTGAGGCCTCAAACATAGTATAAGAGAGGTAAGCCATCTCAGTTTGAATTCCTTCCACACAATCTGTGAGCAGAATAAAATGGTTGTCGTTTTACACTACCAAGTTGTGAGGTAGTTTGTTCCACAGCAATAAATAAAACTGTGTGAGCAGCAAAAAATAAATGTTAAGAACCTGAAGTATGGGCTGGGGATGTGGCTCAAGCGGTAGCACGCTCGCCTGGCATGCATGCGGCCCAGGTTCGATCCTTAGCACCACATACAAACAGAGATGTTGTGTCTGCAGAAAACTAAAAAATAAAAAATATTAAGATTCTCTCTCTCTAAAAAAAAAAAAGAATAATAATAAAAAAAAAGAACCTGAAGTTAATAAAAATGAAAAAAGAGATTGGAATACATTACCATGATATGTGCAAGTTTTTTTTTTTTTCGTTGAATATCTTCAATGTCTTTTGATGATTTAACAGAAGAGAAAATGAACTCCTAAATCTACAACTAGTAAAGCTAATAAATAAATGCCTGTGGGTACTACTGGCAGGCAGGCTTAGGATAGGTAAGGGCAAACAAGGAAAGAGTTGATGACAGAATGTGAAAAGAATGTTATAAAAAATAGCCTCAAATGTCTTCTATAACAAAAGATGCTTGCCCAGCTTAAAATTATCCTTCTAGGTAAGTCTAAGAGCAGAAAGCAAATACTCCTCATTTCTAGATCTACTCATTTTCAGGATTCTCATTCTAGAATCTGCTACAGTGAATGCAGTCATAAAAATACTGACTGCATAAAGGATGGTTATATACAATGCTGGGATCAAAATTCCTGGGTTCAGGTACAAAACTTCACATCAAGTTCTTCAAGATTTTCATGTCAAATGTCCATAACACAAACCCCACAATATTTAGACTCCACTCAATACAACAGCTTCGTTATTAACAAGAAATACAGAAAAAACATCTCCTGCTTTGAGCTTCAACTTTGAACACCAAGATCCCATATAACCCACAGAAACAATGCCTTAACTAATCTACGTAAAATTAAATAAGACTGAGCAGTTATATAAGGCTGAGCAGTTTAGTGGCTAGAGGGCAATGCTAAAGAACACTAGGTTGAAGAAAGAATTGGATTCTATTAGTTAGCTGTTGCTTAATGAAATACCTGAAATAACTAACTTAGAAAAGGTTTGGGCTGGGGTTGTGGCTCTGTGGTAGAGCACTTGCCTAGCATGTGTGAGGCACTGGGTTCAGATCCTCAGCATCACATAAAAAAGTAAATGAATAAAATAAAGTTTAAACAATGCACAAAACCAACATAATGAGAGAGAGAGAGAGAGAGAGAGAGAGAGAGAGAGAGAGAGAGAGAGAGAGGGAGGTTTATTTAGCTCACAGTCCTGGAGTTTCCAGTCCAAGACTGGATAATCCCATTGCTTTGGGCCTCTGGTGGGGGTGTGGGATGGCAATATCAGAGCAAAATAATCACCTCATAAGCCAGAAAGCAAGAGAGAATGAGAAAGGGGGGCAGGGTTCCACAATCACCTTAGAGGGTATGCCCTGAGACCTAAGTAAGGATCTCCCAATAGTGCCACCCTGGGGACCAAGCTTTAATAAGTGGATCTTTGGGGGGCATTCAATACCTAAACTACAATTCCAAAAGAGAAGTCCTTTCTTTTTCATGAGAAATATCCTCCCTTGCCAACATCCACTGTCCCCATTACTTCACACAGGAGGGTGCATATGGGCCAGTAGATCAAGTCCATGCATATTCTTTAACTTCTTGAAAAAAAAACAAGACATTAAAGATTTTTAATTAAGAAATTTATTTTCTCCTTCGAGTTTAATTTGAAATTGTAAAATGGATGAGAGAAAAGCTATGTCTATGTAGTCTTCCCCATGGTGATGGGAAAGGGCTGCATCCCTTGGCTCTTATCCTGCATGCGGATAAAACCCAGGGTTAAATTCGACTATCTTAGAATGTTAAAATTTTGAACAATCCTCTTTGAAATAAAGCTAACAGGCACTATTAGTTTATAGGACACTTTGCGTATCTCTTTAAGTAATTACAATGTAAATCAGGTGCTATGTAAGTCCAGTGTAAATAACTACAATGTACATCATGAGGTACATAAATAATCCAGAAGACCAATAGTTACTTACTATAAATTTCAATTTTCACCTGATTTACATAAAGATGAAAATAACCCTCAAATGAAAATTCATAAAATCTTCCCTAAATTCTCTGATCCAATATAAAATATGAATTCTTCTAAGGTAAACTTTCTTTTTAAAGGCTCAAACAGCTTGATTCAATAAATAGTGTGCTCAGAAATTAAAATGCATATTAAATGAAACTATTATTACTGTTTTAAATGAGAGTTATAGTACAGTTGGGTGCAACAGTGCTACCTGTAATCCCAGCAAACTGGGGAGGTACAGGCAAGAGGATAACAAGTTTGAAGGCAGCTTCAGCAACTCAGGAAGGCCCTAAGCAACTTACTGAGATCCTGACTCAAAACAGAAAATAAAATAAAAAGAGCTGGGAATGTGGTAGAGTACCCTGTGTTTAATCCCCAGTACAGCATGGGTGCACACACACTATCTAATTAGCAAGCTTCACTGAATAATAAGGCAGTGATTTTCCCCCCGCTTTGGGGGAACCTTGGATCAAACCCAGGACCTCATGCATATGAGGCACCCTCTCTACCACTGATCTATATCCCCAGCCCAGTAATGATTCTTAATCATAGATCCTGGACCTGCAGCATCAACATCACCTGGGAATTTGTTAGAAATGCAGTCTAGAGTGCCAACTGTAGAGTCCAAGGTCTGGGAGTGAGGCCCAGACATCAGCACTTTTTTTTTTAATTTTTTTTTAATATTTATTTTTCAGTTTTCGGCCGACACAACATCTTTGTTTGTATGTGGTGCTGAGGATTGAACCCAGTCCACACGCATGCCAGGCGAGCGCGCTACCGCTTGAGCCACATCCCCAGCCCAGAGACATCAGCACTTTAACAACCCTCTAGGTTATTCAAATGTTTGCTCACGTTTGAGAGTTTACAAACTAGTTTCACAGAGCTCTAGGTGGTTTGTTCTGCAGGAACTAACAGGAATGATCTGGTTCCCAGATAAATAGGATATCCTATGAAGTACCTAGCCCCATGTCATACACATAGTGGGTACTCTATTTGCTCAACAGGTTAATTCAGCCACACCCAAGTAACAAATGGCTATAGAATAACTTCATCAGTTTGTCTATTTCACAGAAGAAATTTTGAAGACTCTTTGCATTGACTAATAATAAGTACATAATGCACGCATATCCAGAGCTGTTAAAGAAATAACTGGAAAAGCTGTGGGGCCTCTGGTCCTTTAGCAAATAACCGAGGCATACAAAGTGTTATATGCTTTGAAATTTAAGTGAAAAATGTTTCTAATTTTGCCAGTACAGAAACAGATACACCATGGCTCTCTATACAAGCCAAATGTAGGACACAAACTAAAACACAAACTTTCTTGTTGCGTTTTAAAAGCATCCTATTTCCAATTGTAATAAATGAGTTCAAGGTGGACTCTAATTTGAACAATTTAAAACTCAGAAAACTGAGGAAACTTTAACACTGACTTTATATATATATATGATAAAGGTATTAATTATATTTTTTAAAGAGGTTCTATTCTAAAAGCTTGAGAAATGAAATGATATAATGTACTAAATTTACTTCTTGGAAGAGGAAGTAAATAAGACTGGACACTGAACTGCTGAATATATGGAGCTCACTATACACCAATACAAGGGTTTCTTAACTTTGGCACTAGTGACATTTTGGGCCAGATAATTCTTAGAGGGGTAAGGTGCTTTCCATGTATTCTAAAATGTTCAGCAGAATTCTTGATGAGCAGCAACCTCCCCTTTAGCTATGACAACCAAAAATGTCTCTAGACATGTCCAAATGTGTCCACTGAAGGGCAAAACTCACCCCAGTTGAGGATCATTATTAAATATCCCCATTGTCTCTACTTACTTGTTTAAATTTTTCCAAAGTAGGGCTGTGGTTGTGGCTTTGGGAGAGTGCTTGCCTGGTATGTGTAAGGCACTGGGTTCGATCCTCTGTACCACATAACCAAAAAAAAAAAAAAAGCAAGTCATGCTGTCTGTCCATCTACAACTACAATTTTTTTTTAAATTTTTTTTCCAGACTTAAAAAAAAGGTTTACTTTATTTATATTCTGGGAATTGGTACATCTACATCCCCTTTTTTAATAATCTGCATATGAGGTCTTAAGAAATAGCCTAGTACAGCAAAAAATCAACAGACTGAGTCAGAGATCTGGAGTCTAGTGGAGGATTTCCTTTTTTTTTTTTTTTTTGAGAGAGAGAGAGAGAATTTTTTAATATTTATTTTTTAGTTCTCTGCGGACACAACATCTTTGTTTATATGTGGTGCTGAGGATCGAACCCGGGATGCACGCATGCCAGGCGAGCACGCTACCGCTTGAGTCATATCCCCAGCCCCGAGGATTTCCTTTTAAACAGCCTATAGTCTCAAGCAGCTCCTGTGACCTCTCTTAGTTTCAGCATCCTTACTAGATTATTTGACTAGTTCTTTAGGCTATAAAATGTGATGACAGTGAATTTTTATATACCCACCTACTAAAAGTGGATATTGACATTTAAAAGTCAAATAAAAACAATTGTATACAAGGAAAAAATAATATTCTTGTTACAAATTACCTATTCTTTTTTTTTTTTTTTTAACTGTACTGGGGAATGAACCTAGAGACTCTTGTGTGGCAAGCACTATACCACTGAACCACACCCTCAGCCCTCTTTATTATTCTTGATCTAATAAGCAATATTATTATCATAAGTGTATATAATCATTTAAAATTTTAATGAGATTCCCAGGATAAGCAAAAGGGAATGTATTTCTATAAAATAAAAGCTCTAATAATCATAATAGCTACAATGTCCATCAACTGGTGAATGGATAAAACATTGTGGTATGCTACTTAGCAATAAAAAGGAATGAACCAGCTGGGTTAGATGGCCCACACCTGCAATCTCAGCAATTCAAGAAAGGCTGGATAGGAGGATGGCAAGTTCAAGGTCAGACTGGGAAACTGGGTGAAATAAAACAAAAACAAAAACAAAAAATGGCTGGGGATGTGCAGTAGTAGAGCACTCCTGGGTTCAATTTCTGGCATAGCAAAAACAACAAAAAAATTATGATAAATGAAAGAACTCAGACTCAAAAGATTATACACTACATAACTCCATTTATAAACATTACAGAAAAGGTAAAATTAGAAAGACAGAAAACAGATCAGTGGTTGCCAGGGGCTGAAGAAGAAAGGGAAGTGACTGTAAAGGGTCACAAGGGACCTTTTGGAGTGATGGAAAGGTTCTATATCTTGTTTGTAGTGGTGGTTACATGACTATACATTTGCCCAATTCATCAAACTGTACACTTAAAAGTGTGGACGTCATATCTCGATAAACCTAACTTTAACAAAAGAACTTCTCAACAGACTGAGAGCTCCCATTCATTCTTGAAAACTCACCACTCAACTGGCAGGAAGTATAACACTAGTTGTCCATGGGCTATGACGAATGTGAACCTGAGGTGTAACACTGACACATGCACCACAGCTACTTCCAGAACATGCCAACACAAGAGTTAAAAATGGAACATGGCACTAGACATGGAAGCACATGCCTGTAATCCCAGAGACTTATGAGGCTGAAGCAGGAGGTTCACAAGTTCAAGACCAGCCTCAGTAACTCAGTGAGGCCCCCCCACCAACCTAGCAAGATCCTGTCTTAATATAAAAAGAGCAGGGGATGTAGCTCAATGGTGGAGCACCCCTGGGTTGAATTCCCAGTACCAAAAATATAGAAATGGCACACGCCTATAATCCCAGCTGTTCAGGAGGCTGAGGCTATAGGATCTTAAATTCAAAGCCAGCTTTGGCAACTTAGCAAGGCTCCAAGCAACTGAACAAGACCTGGTCTCTAAATATTTTTTTTAAAAAGGGGAGGAGGGTTGGGGTTATGGCTCATGGGTAGAGTGCTCGCCTAACATGTGCGGAGCCCTGGGTTCCTCAGCACCATATAAAAATAAATAAAGGTATTGTGTCCAATTAGATCTAAAAAATAAATATTTTTTAAAAAGGGGGGGCGGGAGGCTGCTGAGGATGTCTCAGTGGTTAAGCACCCTGAGTTCAATCTCCAGTACCAGAAAGAAAGAAAGAAAGAAAGAAAGAAAGAAAGAAAGAAAGAAAGAAAGAAAGAAAGAAAGAAAGAAAGGGGCAAGGTGAATGAATGTAATGATTGTAATGATGTACTATGAACCTCTTGATTTTAACAGCATCAATACTCCAATTGTAAATACATTACATGATATTAAAGAAAGACACACACTGGAGCTGGGGTTGTGGCTCAGCAGCAGAGTGCTCGCCTAGCACCCTGGGTTCGATCCTCAGAACCATATAACAATAAATAAATAAAGGTTGTAGTTGGACACAATACTAAAAAATAAATATTAAAAAAAAGAAAGATACACACACACCCTAGGTTGTTTTTAAAGAACAGAGAGAGTAATTCTAACAACTTATGCAAAAATTACAAAATAATTGAACAAAATAACCAAAGAATAGAGGAAGAATGAACCAAGTCTGTCAATAATAATCACAAATACCAGCTAGCCATGTATTCCTAACTGAAAATAGCACATATCTTCTCCTACTGTCCCTCACTGAAATGCATACTGAAAGAAGACCTAACTGAAAATCTTTATCAGAAACCTGCTTTTATTGACGCTGGCTTCAGTTGAGCAAGTATGGAGCTCCTGCTCTGATTCAATGTAAGGTTTTTGACTAAGTGAAGATCAAAACTCAAAGCCAACCAAAACATCTTTTTGTTTGTTCCATTCATCAGGGTAGTCAAAGAACAAGAAAATGCTCAGGTCAGAAATGGGTTTCTTCAAAAAGGCCACATATAAAAGCCACATAAAGCCAGGCGTGTCAGTTCTCTTGAGCCCAGGAGTGTGCCACCAGCCTGTACTACACAGCAGGACCCCCCATCAGAAAAAAAGAAAAAAAGAACAAGGTCACAGACTGATCTAGTCTATTACTTTTTATGTAATTTTTCTAATCCACGTGGAGTAGGAACCTAGACCACTGCCAGATTAAAGAGCATTAAATACTATACATTATTGTACTGAGGGGATGCTTTAGACTACAGTTTACATAAACAGATTAAGTTACCCAATAGCTATCAACCAACCAAAAGGTATTTTGAATGAAGGCATTTGATGCCACTCTGTCATAACATCTCAGAACACTACTGAAAACATGAAATCACCATGAGCAAGGAAGCTTTTCCTAAGAGATGGCATTCTCCTGTCCCAACTACCTCGTAACACATGAAAGGCCAGTGCAATTTCTTTAAGAGTTATTTGCTAGATATTTTTACTTAAGATAACCAACACTTCTGAGCCTAATGCTGGAGAAAGAGTTCAGAAAACACTGGGTCAGAGCCAAACATTTCAATGTAATTTCTACTACAAGCTGTCACTCCTTAACAATGCTGTTCCTGGCAGTTTTTAAAGGTCCACATGAATAAAATCAAAGAGACCTTTTATAGACACACGGGATGTGAGCGCTGGAAGGGACCTGAGAGCTCTTCTAAGCCAAACTTTCTAGGATGGAGGAAAACGGGAAGCCCCGGGAGGGCCGTGCTTCAGCTGGGCAGCAAGCGCAGGCACTACACATCCGCCTTTCAAAACGCTTAGCCAACTTCTCGCCGCCGGACTGGTGAGGACTCCTCTCTCCCGGGACAACTCTCCGAGCAGAGTCGTGGAGCAACCAAGGGAGCCAGCCACAAAGATCCCACCTTGGGCATCTGGTTTCAGCGACTGTCATTAAACTTATTTCCGAACCATTTTAAAGGAGCAGAAAGGCCAGTCCACAATCCATCAACCAGATGGATTCCCATTAACCTGCACGGAGGACACATGCTTTTAACCTGGGTTCAAACGTGCACGGCCCGCAGCGGTGATCCCACACACACCGGGACAAGCCGCGGGCGGCGATGCCACTCCAGAGCGCAGGACACCCGCGACCCGCCCGCCGTGTCCGCACCGGCAGCGCGGGGCACTCACGTTTTCAGTGTCTCGTTCATTCACGGTTGGCAAGGGGGTCCTAGTGGACATCTTACTGCGCTTCGACTCTGCACCACGCGAGGGCGAAAACAAGACCGCCCAGCCCTGGGCGGCCGGCGAGCAGCGGCCGCGAGTCGCCCGCCCCGCGGCCTCGGTCTAGATCCGGGGCCTGGCCAGGGCCGTGCCCCCGCGGGCCCCGGGGCTCATTCTCCCCCGGCCCCGGCGGCCGCGGCCAGGAGCCCTGCGGGGCGCGGCGGGCAGCCGGCCGGCGTCCCCGCGCCTCAGGGCGTCCCGCGGGCCCCGGCCCGCTCGCCTCTTCCGCCGCTCCCGCCCGTCGCGCCGCGGAGCTCAGCGCCGGGGCCTCCACACAGCGCCGCGGGCAGCCCCGAGACAGGAGAAGCAGCAGGAGGATGTGAAGAAGGTGGAGCGCAAGACAGGCCGCCGCGAGCTGCGAGCGCCGACCATGGAGGGGGCCGTGGGGGAGGCGCCTGCGCCCGGCTACTTTCCCTTATCCCGTTCGCTTTCCACTTCGCCCCCACCCTGCCGGCAGCAGCCGCCGCCGCCGCCGCCGCTCCCCGGCACAGCCGAGCCTCACGGACCCAAGATGGCCGCCTCTCGGCTTCCTCCGCTGCATCCGGGTACCGGAAGTGACGACATCGGCGCCTCCAGAGTTCGCCAATCAGCGGGGCCCGAGACCGCCGCCCTGTTGCTGTTGCTAGGGGCGACTCGGTGCTGTTGGACTGGAGGGGGTGGGGCCGAAGGCTGGGACCGCGGGTTCCCACAATCCGGGAGCATTCGGCATCTCAGACAGAGCCGGGAAACGGCGCTGGGCGGCAGCCTGAGCCCAGCTACTTGGGGTGGCATTTACAGATTACAGATCCGGGTTGAATGGATTACAGATCGCCTACTGTGTGCAAAAGTTGCGGTCGCATCCCCAGGGCCCCGCTGCACCGGATGGAGCCACAGCAGCAATTGTAGGGTCGGGGCTTCAGGAAGGAGGTGGGCTCCTGTATCATTAACTGTGATCCAGGCATTAAGCTTTCAACCAACGAACTTTCTTGCCTCCAGCCCTGGGACACCAAGGGCTGGGCTGAGCATTCAAGGGTTGTGGGCGCATCTTTCCTGAAAGAACTGTCCGTCAGGAGGGACACAGACCCTGACGCAGCTAAATGTCATCCAGAGGGAAGAGTGTAATGAGAAGGGTGGCACACAGGGGATTGGGAAAGGGCCGGTTCCTAAATTTCCGTAGATGGTTTATAACCAGGTTCTTATAGCCAGTGTGCAGCTACTGGAGAGCTTGAGGCAGCCCTGAGTGCCAACCAGGGTCCAGGTTCAGAGGACAACTTCAGCTAGAACCTTGGAGATACTACATCGCCTGAAAATTTTCCTTACCCAGACACTCCTCCTGTCCTCGCTCGATGGAATCCAATGGTTCAGGGTTCCTGGAGGGAGGGCTGGGTGGGCTGGGGTAATACGAACTGTTACTGAACTGGTATTTGTGGGCACATTACATTTATAACTCATTGAAGCCTCAGGGTGACCATAAAAGATGGGCGGACACACCAGGTGATCTGAAGTCTAGACAAGTTAGTGATTTGGCCAAAACACCTGGTTGGTTAGCAACAGAATTGGGATCTGAACCCCAGTTCCTACAGCTTTGATAATAGGTAGATATGTCTTGTTTGCCTTTTCTTCTTGTCTTCCTTCTTTTTCTTTTGTTCCTCAGCATCCCAACATTTTGCTATGCCTGGAACATTTCCTGCTCTGTGAAGCGTGTATCTTTAAACACCAGAAGCATTCCCAGAGAGGCCAGATGCTCCCGATACAAAAATAAAAACTAAGGAGGGAGATGCAGTCAGATATGCCGCTGCTTGCTCACAGAGGAGTGTTGAATGGATCCACATGGCCCTATTTAAACTGTTACTGTCTTTCTCCCTGTTTGACCAAGCAGAAATAGTGGAATTCCTTTAAGTTAAGTGCGTGCTCCATGCAGCAGTACAACTGAAATGTAGGTTATGGTAAGTGGGGTTGAGCACATTTGTTGTGGGAGACCGTGAAAGGGCACGTAGCCCACCTACACCAAGGGAAACTCCCAGAGCAAAGCATATTTATGCTGAGTCTACATGAGTAGACAGCTAGGTGAGGATGGATGGCAAGGGCAATGCAAGAAGAAATCTGGCTGCACAGGGACACAGAGGTGAGAAAGAACAGGGTGGGTTTGGATAAATGTCAAAAGTGAGAGAGGCAGGAGCCAGGCATGTTTGGACATAGCATGGCACCCATTCTGCTCCTGACTCTGATGTGTTAGGAAAACACCCCCAAAAGATTATCAGCTGCAGGTAGGAACTGAAAGAAAGCGTATGGACAATTCAGAGCATTCCACATTAGCTAGAGAAGTAACTAGGGTATGAAGTTTCCACCCAGGAGCTTTTCTCACCAAAGCCATACATTAGTTAGTGAGTCAGTAAATGGCCAAGTTAGGAAATGAATATGACAGTACTTAACTCAAGATGCTTCTGGTGTTCATAGTGGTTAGAACTGAAGAAGAACATTGGACTTTTAATTGCACTTACATCAAATGACATCAAGGTCCCACAGAAAGCTGGGAATGGGAGGCAAGATATGCTGTGTATGCCATGCAGAAAAGGAAGGAGGAAGCAGGAGGAGGAAGAAAGCATTGTTCTGCCCAAAGACCTTATGTAGTACTGAATCATGTGCATCTATGATGTGGAAAGAAGAGTAAAAGCTGGAACTACCCTTCGATTGCCTTCTTCCATTCCCTTTTCATATTCCTTATGTCCTACCTTCATGTTAGAATAGTTTCTGTCTGGAGCATCTTAAACTGAAAAGATGTAGCTAAAAGTACCAAGCTGCAGATGTACACAGACCTTACAGATGCTCCTTGTCTTACAGTGGGGCTAAGTTCCTTCCAACAAACCCATCATAAGTAAAAAATGCATTCAATAAGCCAGGCATTAGGGCTGTGGGTGTAGCTCAGTGGTAAAGTGCTTGTCCATTGTGTTGGAGGCCCTGAGTTCAATTCCCAGCACTGTGAAAAGAAAAAATAAATAATCCAAGGGTAGTGGTGCATTCCTGCAATCCCAACAACTTGGGAGTCTGAGGCAGGAGGATCGCAAGCTCAAGGCCAGCCTCAGCAACTTAGTGAAACCATGTCTAAATAAATAAATGGAACTGGGCTCTATCTCAGTGATAGAGCACCCATTGGGTTCAATCCTCAGTGCAAAAACATACATTCAATATAGCTAACCTTCTGAACATCAAAAATTAGGCCAGCCTACCTTAAACTTGTTCAGAACACTCACATTACAACTACAGTTGAGCAAAAACATCTAACACAAAGCCTTTTTTTAAAATATTTTTTTAGTTGTAGTTGGACACAATAACTTTATTTTATTTATTTATTTTTTATGTGGTGCTGAGGATCGAACCCAGTGCTAGGCGAGTACTCTACTGCTGAGCCATAACCCCAGCCCACAAAGCCTTTTTTATAACAAAGTGTTGACTGTCTCATGTATTGTACAGCATTGGTGGTTGCCCTTGATTAACTGGAAGTGTGGCTCACTGTAACTGCCCATCATCACAAGAAAGAGTATCATACTACATACAGCGGGTCCAAAAAAAACATCAAAATTCGAAATTTGAAGTATAGTTTCTACTGAATGTGTATAGTTTTTTCACCATTGTAAAGTCAAACCATCATAAACCAGGGACCATCTGTACTGGCTTTCATGGCATCAGCTGATATAATTGAGTCCTATTCTATTCCTGAAGGACAAATGAGAGATTGATTCTCAGAGAGAAGTGCTACCTCACAACCATTAGGATGGCAACTATGAAAAAATGACAAAAGAACAATCCCTGGCAAGAGCATGGAGGGATTGGAACCTTAGTGCATGGTTAGTGGGAACATGAACTGGAGCGGGCGCTGCAGAAAACAGTATGGTGGCTCCTCAAAAAATAAAAACCAGGGGCTGGGGATGTGGCTCAAGCGGTAGCGCGCTCGCCTGGCATGCGTGCGGCCCGGGTTCGATCCTCAGCACCACATACCAACAAAGATGTTGTGTCCGCCGAGAACTAAAAAAAAAAATAAATATTAAAAAAATAAATAAATAAAAAATAAAAAAAAATAAATAAAAACCAGATGCATGCCAGCAACCCCAGCAACACGGGAGACTCAAGCAAGAGGATTGCAAGTTTCAGCCAGCCTGAGCAAATTTTTTTTTTTTAGAGGGAGAGAATTTTAATATTTATTTTTTTAATTCTCGGCGGACACAACATCTTTGTTTGTATGTGGTGCTGAAGATTGAACCTGGGCCGCACGTATGCCAGGCGAGCACGCTACCGCTTGAGCCACATCCCCAGCCCCAGCCTGAGCAACTTAAGGAGACCCTGTCTCACAAACTAAAAAAGGGCTGGGGCTGGGAGTCAGTGGTTAAGCACCCCTGGGTTCAATCCCAAGGACAGAAATAATTTTAAATTTTATCAAAAATAGAATTACTATATGATCCAGCAATTCACTTCTGGGTAAATATTCAAAAACATTGAAAACAGGATCTTGGCAGACAGTTGTGATGGCACACACTACTCAGGAAGCTGAGGCCAGAGGAGGATCACTTGATCCCAGGATTTGGGGCCAGCCTGGGCAACATAGGGAGGCTTCTCATGGCTGCCCTTCTCCTCTATTTCTAGTTCCTTCTTTCCTTGCACAATGTTCATTTAGTAACTACTTCATGCCAAGCAGTATTTGAAGTACTGGGGATGTAACTGTGGATAGAGAAGGTGCTTCTCTCACTCACAGGACATACATGAGAGAATTCATGAATGATGTAACTTCAGTATGAAAGAACTGTAAAGAAAAATTAACCAGGATAAAGTGATAGAGATGAATATCTTGTTTTAATTTAAATTTCATTATTTTTTGATAATAGATGCACATAGTACAAAATAAGATGCAAAGGGATATATAGTTTTTAAAATGCTCCCATGCCCCTTCAGCAATTTGGTTTTTTTTTGAATTTTTTTTTTAATATTTATTTTTTAGTTCTCAGCAGACACAACATCTTTATTGGTATGTGGTGCTGAGGATCGAACCTGGGCCGCACGCATGCCAGGCGAGCGCGCTACCGGTTGAGCCACATCCCCAGCCCTCAGCAATTTGTTTTTCAAAAACATCATTAGAAGCCTCAGACTGAGAGGAGTTATAAATCACAAAGCTTCAAGTCCATACTGTATAAAGGTTGTCTCCATTTAATCAACAACCTAATAGAAATATGGGGAAAAAGATAAGAACTGGCACTTGACGGTTGTTGATAAGCAGAAGGAAAATACTTAAACCTATCTGTTATTGCAAACCCAAGGTGTCTTGGTCCATCCAGCCTGCTGTAATAGACGACTGTAGACTGAGTGGTTTGTGAACAACAGGAATGCATTTTTCACAACTCTGGAACCTGGGAAGTCCAAGATCCAGGCATCTGAAGATTTGGTGTTTGGTGAGAACCCCTGTAGTTCCTAGATGTCTTTCTTGCTGTGTGTTGG